>NC_088866.1:50094067-50351726 GCF_032884065.1 Artemia franciscana | reverse complement strand
GGGTATTGAGGAGGGGACGAAACTCTTTTTATACGTACAAATTTCTATTCGTTTTAAACTTAAATGTTGGTCTTTACTTTCAGTTGAGAAAAACTTGTTTTTCTTCTTTTTAATTTTTGAATGCTTTTAAATTAATGTATGTTTTGATTTTGCCTCACCGTACATGAATAATTAAAACGAAACTTGTATATTAATTTTACTTTTTTTTTTAGCTAAATGACTTTCCAAAGTTTTCATTGGACTATTTTTAGAAGAAAGGACAGAGAGGGGAACTAGTCGCCCTCCAATTTTTTGGTTTCTTAAAAAGTCCACTAGGACTTTTAATTTTATTTTAAGAACGTTTAGATTAGTAAAAGACATACGTAACTTACAAATTAACTCACGCAATAGACTTCTGTGTTTGTTTATTTTTATTACGTATATTAGGCAGTTTGCCCCCTCGTCAATAACTCACTCTTTAAACTAAAATTGAAATGTGTTCAAGTTCTTTAAGAATAACCCCTGAATCACAAAGGCCGTTTAAATAGAATAAATAGCTCTTTTGAAATTACAAAAAACACTTTAGCATAAAGAGCGAGGAATCGAGGAGGGGACAAAACCACTCACATACATGATAATTTCTCTTCATTTTAAATTTTAATATTACTCCTTACTTTCAGTTGAAAAAATTTGTTTTTTTTTTCATTTAATTTCTAATTGTGTTTTTAAATGATGCTTGAGAATCCAGCACCCCTTTTTATGGAAATTCTCTTCCCCCATCATAAATTCTCCCATGGATATATCCTCTAACGTAACCTCCTCCCAACTACATGAAGAAACCCCCTCTGAAAACTTCTGTATGCTTCCCAATAACCAATACTATAGGTAAATAAAGGGCAAAGTTCATAACTTGCAGCCCTTCGCCCGGGGACTGTGGGGAATTAATTCGTCCTTAAGATATAGTTATTAGATTTTTGACTAAGTTAAAAAAAATGGCCATCTGAAAATTTTGATCCGGTTACTTTGGGAATTACCTGAGCGTGGGAGGGGCCTTAGTTACCCTCCAATTTTTTGGTCACTTAAAAAAAGACACTAGAACTTTTAATCTCCGTTGGAATGAGCCCTCTCATGACATTCTAGGACCACTGCAAAAATATAATCACCCCTGGTAAAAAAAAAAACAACAAACAAACATTTAAACAAATAAACACGCATCCGTGAAAAAAAAATAAATACAAATTCAAAATTTTTGCAGATAGGAGCTTGAAATCTGTGTGTATGCATCTGGTGAAATACAAAAAGTCAATATTGTCAGTTAATTCTTGAAAACAAATTAGTATTGGGTAGAAACCTCGAACCGAATTTTTCATCCTTTTGATACATAGTTACAGGGGCACAACCGGGGCATTTTGCAGAAGTAGAATTTTTATTTTTTATTATTTATGTAGCTATAACACAGTTTCTTAAATAGTAGTTTACGTTATTTTATAAACAATCTCTCACATACCTTAATTAAAATTCTTACGCAGACAAATTAAAAAATTCTTGCTACGCCAGTAACCAATTCAAAGGAAGGTCAATTTTTTGTGCTGGAGGCAAATTTCTCCTTAAACAATGTTAAACCTTTACAGGTAATTTAATAACAATAAATTAGGACATTAAGTTGAATATTTACTATATGATCTTTAGAATCTTAACGAAAATCATACCATCAGATTCAGTTTGTTTGTTTGTTGTTTTTTTTTCTTTTCCCCAGGGGTCATCGTGTCAACCAAGTGGTCCTAGAATGTTGCAAGAGGGCTCATTCTAACGGAAATGGAAATTTCTAGTGCCCTTTTAAATAACCAAAAATAAATTGAAGGGCACCTAGGCCCCCTCTCACGCTAATTATTTTCCCAAAGTCTGCAAGATCAGTGGATCCATTTTGATCCAGTGGGATCAAAAAATATTTGATCCCACTGGATCGACATTCGATCCAGAGAGGGTGAATCCCCTCGTTTACGTAATAAAAACTTGAGAATACAGAAGTTCGTTACGAAAGCTAATTTGTAAGTTACGTATATCTTTTACTCATAAAAACATTCGTAAAAAATTAAAAGTTCTAGTTTCTTTTTTAAGTAATCGAAAAATTCGAAGGCAACTAGGCCTCCTCCCTCGCCCTTTTTTTCTCAAAATCTTCCTATTAAAACTATGAGAAAGCCATTTAGCCAAAAAAAAACATGCAAATTATTTTTTTTCATTATTTATGTGCGGTGAGGCAGGATCAAAACATGCATTAATTCAAAAGCGTCCAGAAATTAAATAAAAAAAGTAAGTTTTTTTTAAATGGAAGTAAGGAGCAACATTAAAACTTAAAACGAACAGAAATTATTCCGTATATGAAAGGTGCTTTTCCTCCTCAACGCCCCACTCTTTACGCTAAAGTTTTTTACTGTTTTAAAAGTAGAGTTAAGAGAAAGTCAAACTTTAGCGTAAAGAGAGAGGCCATTTTCTGTTCGTTTTAAGTGTTAATGTTGCTCCTTACTTTCATTATAAAAAAAAACTTGTTTTTTTTCATTTAATTTCTGAAAGTTTTTGAGTCAATGTATGTTTTATATTGGCTCTCCGCGCATGAATAATTAATTTATAAACAATAAATTATTAATTGTTAGTAATAAATAAACGTAAATGACGAATTAACTTACGTAACGATCTTCAATATGTATATATTTTTATTACGTATATGACGCGATTCGCCCCCTTCGTCAATACTTCCCTCTTTACACTAAAGCTTAAATTATGTACCAAATGTTTAAGACTGATCCCTGAATCACAAAGGACGTTGAAGAAATAGTTGAAATCAATGTAGGTTTAACATGGATGAGACGAATCCCCGTTTATACGTAATATTTTATGTTCATATAAGTTTTAATACTGCTCATTGCTTTCAGTTGAAAAGAATTATTTATTTCCTTAATTTTCTTTTTTTAATAATGGTATAAAATACACCCCCCCCCCCATTCATGGAAAATCTCATCCCCCATGAATAATTTCTTTATGGAAAGATCCTCCCACGTAACCCCAACCCCCAAGGCGAATTTCTGCAGAACCTGACGTATGATTTTGCGTTTTGAAGAACGATTATCAAGTCCTCAATATAACTAATCTCTTCCAATCTCTTCCAATAATAAAAGAACTTCCCTTTTAAGTTAAAAAAAAGAAATAGCGTACAAACGAGCTATTGAGGAGAGGCAGCCTCCTGAAATACGTGTTATTTACTGTCCGTATTAAGTTTTGATGTTAACCCTGAATTAAAGTTATGAAAAAACAAAATTCTTATGAAACAACTAATCATTTTTTAAATAATGTTGTTAAATCAATTTCCCACTCCGAGAAAAATTTCATTTTCCCACAGGATATTTCTCTACTGAAAGATTCTGTCACGTAACTGATGTCTGTAGTATTTTCAAAATTAATTGTTCAAAGCATAGTAACAGAACGCGATACAGGTAAAAATTTGTTATTTGTACTCGTTATACATAAATTGAATAATTCTCAATTGAATGAATGAACGAAAGAAAATATCTTCGCCCTCAGCCACATCCAACTCATTTCAAGAATAGACGTTAATAGGTAAAGACAGTGCTCTTCGGTGAAAAAATGGCTACCTTTAATTCAATGGTAATGTGTTTTCAGTTTATGGGGTGGCACAGAAGTAATAAAAAAATAAAGACATTCAAAAAGTGAATAAATGTTAATGGAAGAGCTATATATAAAAAGTAAACTGAAAATATAAATAGCAGCAAGAAAATAATGGAAACTACAACAAAAAACCTAATCTAAATACTAACTCTATACATTAACTATTTAATAAAAATATACTTACCATATTGTTCATGTCTTTGGGACGTGAACTGTACCAAATACAGTAAATTAAACATGTGTTATCGCAGATTCGACTTTTGGATTGTGTTTGGTGTAATACGTAAATACCTACTGAGTTTTCATAGTAACTAAAAATTTTAAATTTTCTTTAAAATGTTACAGTTGTACATTCTTGAACTGGCCGAACCCCCCCCCCCCCCCTCCGTTATAAAAACAATATAACTTTATCTGTTATCAAAAGTAAAAACCTAAATATTAAAATAAAATGAAAGTAGTTTATGAACTGTAGTAGCATTGTTCATATTTTCCGTTTATTTAAGGTACCAAAGTAGAAGTTAATACTTCATCGGCTTATCCTTGGCTTCAAATCACACGATTACCCGTACAATTTTAGGATACATCTTTCAATTATATATTATATAGTTATTTAATTATGCTTACTAAAAAATTATATAATACATATGTAGCTCATTATGTGTATTGTCAATGAGTTTTGACACCCGTTAATTATGTTTTATGTTTTTGTTTGCTCCGTATATAAATGGGGCTGCAACCTCCTCGACCGCTTGTTCTTTAGGCTAAAGTGAAACTCTTTCTCACAACTCAAATTTTTTAAACAGTAAAAAACTTCAGTGTAAAGAGTGGGGCGTTGTGGACGTAACAGCCCCTTTCATATAAGGAATAATTTCTGCCCGTTTTGTTTTAATGTACTTGAAGGAAAAAATATATATATATTTAATATATGAGCGTTTTTGTATTATTGCATTGTCGATTTATGGGTTATAAGAAAAAATATCGCAATGTAATAAAGAGTCATTTTATAAGTATAGAATGTGTATTAATAAAAACAATTACATGACTGCCCTTCCCAGCCCCCAAGTCGAATTCCTGCAGGTCCTGAAACACGATTTTGTTTTTTGAAGAACGATCACCATGTCCTAAAACTAAGTAATTAACTTATTCTAATAATAAAGTGATCTCCTTTAAAATGACAAGAAAATAGCGTAAGAGCGAGCTATTGAGGAAAGGCAGGCCCCTTAAATACGAACTGTTTTTCTTTTCGTATTAACTTTTAATGCTAATCCTTGTTTAAATGGAAAAAAAACTATGTATTTATGAAATAGCTAACCGTTTTATTAAATAATGTAGTGAAGTGCATCTTCCCCTCCGACGATAATTTCATTTTCCCTTTACCAAAAGATTTTCTCACGTAACTGAAGTGTACAGTATTTGAAGAATTAATTTTGAAAGGCATAGTAACAGAACGCGAAAGAGGTTGATACTTGTAATATGTAAACGTAATGCATAAATTGAACAATTCTCAAATGAATGAATAAATGAAAGAAAAGATCTTGGCCCTCAGCCATATCCAACTCATTTCAAGAATAGACGTTGATAGTTATACATAGTGCTTTTCGGGGGAAAATTAAAAGAAAAATGGCTACAGTAAATTCAATGGTAATGTATTTTCAATTTATTTGGCGGCTGATACGCATTACACCAAACACATTCAAGAAGTGAATAAAGGTAAATCAAAAAGCAATGTAATAAAATATGATGGAAATATAAATAGTAGTAAGAAAATAATAGAAACTACAACAAAAAGCAAACCAATATGTTAAATTTATACATTAACTATTTAATATAAATATACCTACCTCATAGTTAATGTCTCTCAAACAAGTGAACTGTACCGAATATAGGAGGGTAAGCATGTTTTTCGCAGATTCGAATTCTGGATTGCTTTTGGTCTCATACGTAAATACCTATTGACCTGTTCATAGTGTGAAAAATTACAAATTTCCCTTATAATGTTACGGTTGTACATTATGTAAGTGGACAAATCCCTTCTCCCCCCAAAGTAAAATATGACAAATTTGTCTTTTATCAATAGGGAATGATTTTTAATACCTAATATACTTATATGAAATGAATTCAGTTTATGAACTGATGTAGCAGTGTTTATATCTTATGTTTATTTAGGGTACCCAAAGTAAAAGTTAATACTTTGTTGGTTTATCCTTGGCGTCAAATCATACGATTACCCGTACAATGTTAGATTTTCCCGCATAAATCATATAAATTATTTAATTATGTTTAAAAACAAATTATATAATGTTTATGTAGATCGTTTAATATATTGTCAGTAAATGTTGAGACCCGTAAATTATGTTGAATCTTTGTTTCATCTCAGTTGAATCAATTAACAGGTAAATGTGTAAGACAGACGCAACACGCGAATACAAGAAAAATAAAAAATAAAGTTATATATTGGACCATAGGTGAGTTTGGGGAAAAATATAGTTGGACTGCATGCAAAATTCGACAGCTACGATTATTCTGTATACTAATAAGTAATAAGTGTTTAATACCGTCACTTTATGAGTGGGGTCGGGACTTTGACCTAGTTTATTTAACATTTAATTGTTTTATTTGTATAATGGTTAATATTATGAAGGAAAAGTTAAAATTTTTAGTAATACGAGTAAAGTAACCCCCAATTCCAAAACCTATAGAAAGTATCCCATGATTTTGTGAGCTACAATAATGGGTATCACATTCAAATTGGGAATAATTTTATAAATTCTATAATTTAATATTAAAAAAAATAATGACCGGAGACCCAAGACCCTTCCCCCCGTTAGAAGAATTCCTATAGAACGAAAAGCATGATTAAGCATTTTTTTTTAAGGATTGCCTCATCCTTAAGTAGCTAATCAATATGTTATAATTTGTAGGATGCTTCCAAAGAAGAAATGAATTTACAATTAATGGACGATTTCCTTCAATCTGGCCAAAAAATTCCGATTGACGAGGAGATTTTGGCCCTATCTCAACAAATAGTTTTGGCCGATTGGAAGAGAAAAGGGTAATCATTAAAATGTTTTTCTAAAAATGTTATAGTTCCGAATGCTTAAAGCCTGATTTTGGAAGGAATTATATTAATGTTCAAAAATTTAAAAACAAGTTCCTAAAAACTTTCATTTAAGAAAGATATAAATTAGCGTTATTATTCATACCATATTATTTATGCCTACGGTAACATGCCTGCTTCAGGCAGTAAGAAATTGGAAAATAAATTAGTTTGCGAACTGATTTGCTGAATTAAGTGTTGCGTTGTTTTAGAAAGTTCAAATTTTAGTTTTGAACTATTCAATTGAATAAATTAAAAAAAAATTATGTACGCAATATGCCAAATGTGTGTTATTATTTTTCCTTGTAAAAAGGCGTATCATCAAATTATTTTACCAGTGACTTGCAAAAGGACAAATCGTTCGTTTGCAAGTTGTAACTGTAATTGTATTAATCAGATGTGGTAGCGTATTACCTTCATAATGATTAAGTTACTAACTCAAACATTATAACTGCCAAAAAGAAAAATAATATAAATTTATTAAGCAGTTTGATGTCATATCTAATTTAATCTTAATTTTAAATCAATGAAATGGATAGATGCAATATTAATATTGTAAAAAAAAATTTGTAGTCGTAAATGGTAAATCCTGAGTACAAAATGGGGCATTTGTCATTAATAACTTTAAATGTATGTAATGAAAAGAATTATTTTACAAGCGATTTTAAATAGTCTATTTCTTGTGGGCATAATTTCTCTCCTTATGAAAACATTTGAGTTTAAACCAATGAAAATCGAATTTTTTCCTGACTTTCCGAAGTGAATTGGCGTATTTGTGCCATACGTGAAATGTTTTCTATAGAATTGAAATATATAATTTGGAACAATGTATTTGATAATCACCAATTTTTTGTGTTATGTTTCAAATGTGTCATTTATTTTATTTTAGAAAAAATTTGCTTTTCTGAAAATAATTTTTCCATATATTTCTGAATTAATAAATTATTTTTTTTTCACGATACTATTGTAATCCTGTTGACTAGGTCTATTATCATGTTACCTTCATATTGTTTCAGTCTTTCAGTTAAGCCCTATCACTTAAAAAAAGAAAATAGTGATTTATTTAACGGCTGATTTTTAGTTTTAATAAAAATAAATCGTGATATGGCAATGACTGACATAGGTTATTATTGGGGCAATACCCCATATAGTGTATGGGGCAATACCCCGTATGGTGTATTTGGAAACATGAAAAGCGCTGGCGTTACCTATCCAAGATCCCTCTCTAATAATACAAGGTCTCTTTAAACTATATTCTTTGTTAATGTTTAAGATTATAAAAACCCAAAAATGGATAGAATGCGATGTTAGTATGTACAAAATTATTTGCATTAAATTTTATAAGTATACTATGGACGATGATAAAGATTTAGTAATAAGGGGCTGAGAGTCGAAATTATGGTTGATTGTAAATAATCAGAGAGCTTTTGCCCCTCCCCGATAGTTACATATCACGGATATATGAATATTAACGGAAATACCTTCCCATTAATATTTAAACTTATTCAATGCTATTATTTCATAATATAATTATCCGAGTGTTCTTTATAGTATATGATATGAGTTATTATTCATCAAAGCGGGTTACATTATTTTAAATATACAATCTTTTGAATTTACCAAACCTACTGTTTAATCTATGCTATATTCTAGATAAACAAAATGGAATTCGAGGATCATTTATATACTAAAGTGCTGAACTTTGTCAAATTGGAAAATGATTCTGCAGTAATAAGGGAATTAGAGGCCATAGCGAGGACCGATGTACCAATGAAAATTAGAGTGAGTATCGATTTAATAAATTGTCAGTAACTGAAAGACAAATGCTATTAAATTAGTACAATATTTTATAAAGTCATTTAAAATAGTTAAAAATATATAAAAGCAAAAGTTTTTAACTAATAGGTTTTTTTATGCCAATTGATGCATAATCAGTCATATGTGAAAAAAACACCGAATGTAATTAAAGATAAAATTTACTGTGGAGAAAAAAAGAAAATTCAGCAGTATATCGAATTCGTTACCACGAACTGTTTGATTGAGCTTCGCCTAATGGGAACGGCAACTGCAATTGCAACGAGAATGGCGAATATAACAATTAAAAGGCGGAGTTCGTTGATTTTTGAATTAGAATTAACATGGTGAAAGTGATAAAAGCCTTGAGTGATAGTTAATCATCCATCCTAGGGCAGAACTAAGGTATATTGGTAAAAATATGTTACTACTAAACCCAAAAATCTTAAAAATTGACATTTTTATAGCAGTACTGAACCATATATGCCATTAATTATTGGGTAAAAAATGATTACCTTAAGAATTTTGAAGCAAAAAATATCTTCATTATAAGAAAAAAGTCAGCTATCATTAGAAAAAAAAACTTCAAAACATGTAACAGAATGCTGTAACTCTATTTTGATAACATTTGCTTATAGTTTTCATTACGTTTGATTAGTGTTGGTAGTGCGGGAGTCCCGAATGATTTTCCACCTTCCCTACTGTATTTGACAGAGATAAGAGATCGATCAGCTATTAATCAATCCTTTTAATCATCCTAAAACACTTTCTCAAACATGAAAAAGTAATGTGCTCAAGAAGCTTTGTTTGTTTTAGGCCACACTATGGAAAAATAAAAAAACTGTAAAAAAAACATAACCCAGACACTAAATAAGGAAATCCATACAAAATAAAGAAAAGTGCTATTATTCACTAGAATACAGTAAAACACTCGAAAAAAAACAGCAATAACAATAATAATGATAATAAGAAAATAAAAAGTCAAGAAAACTGAAAATACCACGTGGGTAACATAGAAAAAAGACAAAAAACAAAACAAAACGTTTGAAAGTTAGGAAGATTTCTGAGAATAGTTTAAAAAGAAGCGAAGATATATCAGTCGGCACAGAGTCAGGAAGCGACAATGACTGAAAATTTGGCAATTTTTAGGGGACCATCAATGAATGTTTAAACACAATAAGCTTCCATTATGAATGATTTAGCAATATTTTTGACACGAGCTGGGCACGTGGTGGTAGAGTTCCTTGAGCAAACTGTGAAGTACTCCTTGCAATGGGGAAGTACAGCCAAAGTCGACCCAGCTTTAAATGGGTACCTGGTGAAATCTGGGGAAGGTAAGCAGGAAGTGGCTGGCCCCTACCCCAATGTACTTCCTGGGTGAAGAGCCACAAAATAGAGATCAGCACTACCGAATTTTTCCTTTGGGTCTTGTGCTGTCATACCAATTTATTTACTCCATGCACACCAAAAGATGAAAGATTTTTAAGGAAAACCTTGTGCTCAACCAAGTCAAAATCCTTATAGAAATCTATGAAAACGCCCATTAATCTAGACCTTAGTATAGATTAATATTAAATAAAAAACTAGTTTTTTAAACTGAAAGTAAGGAGCGACATTAAAATGTAAAACGAACAGAAATTACTCCGTATATGAAATGGGTTGTCCCCTCCGCAATCCCTCGCTCTTTACGCTAAAGCTTTTAATTGTTTTAAAAAGCAGAATTGTGGCAAAGAGTCAAACTTTAGCGTAAAGAGCGAGGGATCGGGGAGGGGACAACCCATTTCATATACGGTGTAATTTCTGTTCGTTTTACATTTTAATGTCGCTCCTGAAATGGGATGAAATGGGTTGTCCCCTCCGCAATCCCTCGCTCTTTACGCTAAAGCTTTTAATTGTTTTAAAAAGCAGAATTGTGGCAAAGAGTCAAACTTTAGCGTAAAGAGCGAGGGATCGGGGAGGGGACAACCCATTTCATATACGGAGTAATTTCTGTTCGTTTTACATTTTAATGTCGCTCCTTACTTTCAGTTTAAAAAACTAGTTTTTATATCTAATTTCTGAACGTTTTTGAATTAATGCATTTTCGATTTTGGCTCTCCGCACATAAATTATTAAAATGGAATTTTCATATTAATTCTTTTTTGGCTAAATGGCTTTCTCTTAGTTTTCATCAGACGATTTTGCGAAAAAAGGGGTGCGGAAGGAGGCCTAGTTGCCCTCCAATTTTTCGGTTACTCAAAAAGGCAACTATAACTTTTAACTTTTAACGAAAGTTTTTATTAGTAAAAAATATGCGTAACTTAAGAATTAACTTACGTAACAAACTTTCATATTCTTATATTTTCTATTATGTATCTGAGGGGGTTTGTCCCCTCGTTAATACCTCGCTCTTTACACTAAATCTTAAGTTTTGTCCCAATTCTTTAAGAATGACCCCTGAATCAGAAAGGTGTAGAATAAATAGTTGAAATTACTAAAAATACTTTAGCATAAACAGCAAGGTATTTATCTCCTCCTAAACACCTCACTCTTTATGCTAAATTATTTTTAGAACCCCTCATATGCGTAATAATCTCTGTTCGTTTTAAGTTTTAATGATACTCCTTACTTTTAATTGAAAAAACTTTTCATGTTTATTTTTTCATTGTTTTTTTTTATAGTAATGCTAGAAAATCCTGCGCCGTTTTCATTGAATTTCTCTTCCCCCATGACATATTCCTCCAAGGTAAGATCCTCCCACATAGCCCCCTCTCCTCAGCCCCACCCCAAACCAAAAAATATCTCTGAAAACGTCTGAACACCTCCCAATAACCATTACTGTATGTAAACACTGGACAAAGTTTGTAACTTGCAGCTTCTCCCCCAGGGACTTTGGGGGAGTGAGTCATTCCAAAGACATAGTTATTATAGTTTTCGACTATGCGGAACAAAATAGCTATCTCAAAATTTTGATCCGTTGACTTTGGGAAAAAATGAGCATGGGAGGGGGCCTAGGTGCCCTCCAATTTTTTGGTCACTTAAAAAGGGCATTAGAACATTTCATTTCCGTTAGAATGAGCTCTCTTGCAAGATTCTAGGACCACTTGATCGATACGATGACTCCTGGGAAAAAAAAACAAAAACAAAACAAACAAATAAACACGCACCCGTGATCTGTCTTCTGGCAAGAAAAAACGAAATTCCACATTGTTTTCTTATCTTTTACTGACATATAAAGCGAATTTGGCTCTATAGTGCTTGTGATAGTCTTTTGAAAATAAATATTATCTTATCGTTCAGGCTCTCAACTTAACTTAGTATTAATTGAACCTTTTCTCTCTTTTTAGGCTCTCAACCGCGTTCTCATGATACGTCCCCTAAATGCATCTGCTAATTTTAAAACGGCGAATCTATCTCTAATACGACGCTACAATCCTGACATGACCGATCTGATCCAACTGAAGTCGGTTAAGGATCTTTATAACAAAGGACTTGGGCAGGTCCGAATTCAGGCGATCCTGAAAGCCATGTCAGAGAAGCGTGGTCTTGGCACGGACATTTCGAAAAACCTCACAGAATAGAGCTTTGAAAAGGGTGTACGTCGATTGGGATACAAGAACATCTTGCCGTCACTTGTGGATGTCCGGCAAAAGTACCAAAGCTACAGGATCAAGAGAACCTATCCTATTGAACCTGTCGTGGATGAAATTCTCCTTGAATGCATACTTCATCAGTCATGGATAGGTCTGACGTTAGCCAGGAGCCAGGAGAAACATGCAGGAATGGGTGTTTATCAGAGTTTGCCTTTCTGGGAGAATCAAGTAGTAGTTGAATATCACGGGAAGCGGATGGCACCCATGGAAGCCAAAAACTCCTCCAGACCCTCAAAGGAGAAGAAGATGGAGGCAACTACATTTTGCATGCCACAGATTATTCAATTGACGCAAGACAAGAGGTCTGTGATTGCCATCCCCATCAGACCTGTTTTGGGCACTTCATTAATCACAGGGCTAATGAAGATGGCCCAAACCTAAAATGGAAGCAGTTGGTGGTGGAAAATGTCAAAAGACCATTTCTGGTTGTAGCAAGGGATATCTCGACGGGCGAAGAACTTTATTACGATTATGGCGTCAGACCTGGTGACTTCAATGAAGGTCAAGAAATGGTTTTTCTCATGTCCGGTAAGGCCAGGAAACGCCGGAGAGATGCAGCCGTCGCGATGGAGAATAAGAAACCAAAAGAAGTCGGTGATGCATCGTCAGGGAACTTAAAACCGAGGACAGCAAGGGAAATTCAAACACAAGACGATTCATCGAGCAAGTCAGAAGTCTTGGCAATTCATGAGAGAGAAGAAGAGAAGAAAAAGGGAAAAGTAGGCAGCTGACATTTTCGACTGTGGTAAAAAATATGACGGCTGCGGCAAAGCAAATAGTTGCCGCTATTGAACAAATAAAGGCCAAGAAGACAAAGAAGAAAAAGAAGGAGAAGTTTTTAGATTTTTTTAACGACTATTAAAAGTCGCTAAACTATAATGGTATTCTCTGTCAATTCTTTTCTCTTTCAATTCTTTTTTATTTCAGTTCTTTTCTCTTTCAATTCTGAAAAAAAAAACAGAAAAAAAATAAAAAATTCAATTATTGAATTACATGACACAGAGGATGAGGCATACTGGGGGAACCTCTTTAAAAAAGACTCGCCACTAGCCTTGACCTCTAGGGTGATGTGGAACAAAGGCATCTTTTCCAGGTTTCATTCTCAAGTCCCTTAAAACATTTAACTCTAATTTAACTACGGAAAAGCAAACAATGTAGTTGGTAGCTGTACCTGATCAATTTTGTAAATGTACCTGATCCCTTGTGTGGATGCATCTAGTCCCTTTTGTAGCTGTTTTCACTTATTACCCAGAGTAGCTGTTTTTCAGTGTCCCAGTGTCCCTTTTCTCTAGTACCTTTTTCCTCGTGCCTGTGTAGCAGTGGAGCCAGTCAATATTGGTGCTGATTAACAGAATTTACTACATTGGCAATTCAAGAAAATTTATAAGTGGCATCAAGACTGGTTGATTTCCGTTTATATTTAATTATGTTTAGTGGGGTGTATATTTTTGGTACCCCATTATTTTTGTAAGGGCAGATCCCCCACCCTAAGAAGGGGAAACCGAATAAACGTGTCTAATAGCGTGTATGGGGCTCTGTGTATTTTTGTGGCTGTTTGTGTGCATGTGTGGCTGTTGGTGTATGCATGTGTTGCACACACACACACACAAACACACACACGCACACACACACACACACACACACACACACACACACACACAAACTAAACCTCGTGTGTGTGTGTGTGTGTGTGTGTATGTGTGTGTGTGGTCTGCTTAAGAATCTTGTGAATCAGGTACTGTTAAACTCTCTACAGTATATAATAATTGTGGACCTAAATACTGACATTAATCGATCTTCTGTGAGAAGTGAATTGCTTTTTGAGTGTCTTACTTCGTACCACGTTGTGCCCAAATCCCACAATTTTTCATATGTTCATCATTCTGGAAGCACAAGTGATATTGACCATATTATTTGCTCGCCTGGTATTATCTCTTCTTCTGCTTCTGTCCATGTTAACGAGCAAGATACTGACCACATGCCAATTTCAGCAACATTTACAATGGATATTGATCTATCGGAAACCAATTGCTCGCTAGAAAAATCGAAGTGGTTTGAAAAAAGTAATTGGAGCAAAGCCAATATACCGCACTACATCTCTACCTTGACAACCCTTCTTTCTACCATACGTGTTCCATATCATCTTCTTCAGCGCCAGGTACCTACGAATGGTAAAGCCGATATTGACTGTTATTATAGCCAACTTGTGATGTGTATGAAAAGGGCAGAAGAAGCTGCCGTACCTCGACAACGTATTCGTAAAAGAACACAAAAACTTATCTGGTCAATGGGCCCTTGTTTAAAGTCGATAAAAAATAAAGCAAAATTATGGCTCCAGATATGGAATGAATGTGGTCGGCCAAGTTCTGGGTGTGTCGCTGGTATCAAACGTAAGACTAAAACCAATTATAAACGTTATCTGAGGTCGGCACGTTACCGCGGTATGGATTTCCCTGTAAGTAGGGAGGATTGGCGAAAAGTGATCAATTCTGACAAGATAAATGATGAAACTATGACAAGTAATTGCCTTCCACCTTCAGCTTGGTATAAACATTATTTTTCGATTTTTTCAGTGATTAATTATTCAGTGCATTCTGCATATACTCGCCTTCTTACCCTCCTCTTTAGTACAACGTTTTCGCAACGCCATATAGTGCCCATAACTTTTTCTTCCGTAATTAATGCTGTTCAAAGTTTAAAATCTGATTCAATAGATAAGGATGGCATTTCTAAGATGCATACGCCGATTGAATGCACCCCCCTTATATCTCACTTTTAGCTTCTTTTTCAAATGTGTCTATGTACTTCATACGTACCTGAGAGTTTTCTATGTGGAACTGTTTCGTCAATTTTAAAAAGGGAAAAGTCACCGACTGATTGTTCTTGCTATCGACCTATTACTATATCTTGTAATATTAGTAAGGTTTTTGAGTAAATCCTTCTACCATTTTTGACTAGTATTATTATTAAGATTGACAACCAATTTGGTTTTCGAAGTGGGGTGGGTTGTCAGCATGCACATAAGATTTTGTCTTCTCTATTGGCTGATAATTCTTCCAAGGGAAATGGTCTTTATATTTGTGCTTTGGATCTTTCGAAAGCGTTTGATAGTGTGGTCCATAGTCAGCTCATTTTTTCCTTGTATAATTCTGGGGTCAATCTCTCCGTTATAATGCATCTTAGGTTTTGGTATTCAAATTCGTTTCTTCAATTAAGATATGCATCAGACACTATTATAAGAATGCGAAGAGGAGTTAGGCAGGGTGGTGTTCTGTCCCCTACGCTTTTTAAGATTTGTATTTCTAGTGTGCTGGCTAAGATTTCAGGTACATCCCTTTCTGGTCTTGCGGATGTTTCTTATCTTGCGTATGCTGACGACTTGCTTCTGATTAGCCGTTCCAAAAAGGGTCTTTCCTAAACGGTCGCTATAGTTTCTGATGCTTTCTCTGATATTGGCCTTTCAATTAATATAGATAAATGTGAGTTTCTTTTCTATAACTGTACTACTGCTACTCCCCTTCACTGTAATAACTTCACTATCCATCTTGTTGATTGTATTCGTTGGCTTGGTATCTCTATTACTAACAATCTTTCGAGCTTACGTTAGCGTACTGTTTGTGATATAAGTAAAAAAATTCAGATTGGCTATGCAAAAATTGTTGCAAATAGAGGGAAGTATAATAGACGTGCGCTGGCTAAACTTTATTGTACTTTCTGTGATCATTCTGTCCTTTATGCTTCAGGTCTTTTCCCCCTTCTTAATAATGGTAATTTAAAAAGAATTCGGATAAATTATTTCAAATTTTGCAAATTTCTTCTGTATCTTCCACCTTGGACAAAAAACCGGACTCTTGTTAAAAAATTTTCAGTTCCTGATATAACTTTAAAGTTGGAGATTCTTCACAGACAACTCTCCAGTACAGCTTCTGCGCGCCTATCCCCTCACCACCGTCTTATCCGTTTTTTTCGTTGACTTTGTGTGTGTGTTTGTTTTTCTCTTTGTGCTTTTTGAATTTAATTTTTTGTGTGTATTATTTAATTTTTTTTATTAACGTAAAAAATTTCTATTGTCATTACTTTTCATTTTTTGTATGTTTTGCTTTTTTGGGTGTATTTAATTGTTTGTACTCCACATTTTAATACTTTTATAGTGTTGTTGTGGGTAAGAAATAAATTATTATTATTATTATATAGTAATGGTTACTGGGAAGTGTACAGACGTTTTCAGGGGAATTTTTTGTTTTAGGGGGGAGAATTGGGGGAGGTGGATATGCGGGAGGATATTTCCCTGGAGAAACTTCTCATGGGGGAAGAGCATTTCAATGAAGGGGGCGCAGGATTTTCAAGCATTATTTGAAAAAGCAATGAAAAAATAAATATGGAAAGTTTTTTGTACTGAAAGTAAGGAGCAGCATTAAAACTTAAAACGAACAAAAATTATTATGCATATGAGGAGTTTATCCCTCGCTATATCTCACTCTTTACGCTAGCGTATTTTTATTAATTTCAACTATCTACGGCCTTTGTGATCCAGAGGTCATTCTTAAGGAATTGGGACAAAATATAAGCTTTAGTGTAAAGAGCGAGGTGTCGACGAGGGTTGAACCCCCTCATATACGCAATAAAAACATACAAATATAGAAGTTTGCTGCGTTAATTAATTCGTAAGTTACGCATAATTTTTACCAATGAAAACGTTTGTAAAAAAAATTAGAAGTTCTAGTTGTTTTTTAAGTAATCAAAAACATTTAGGGCAACTAGGCCTCCTCCCTCACTCCTTTTTCTAAAAATCTTCCGATTAATTGCAATTAATGAATATGCAAATTCCGTTTTAATTATTTATTTGCGGAGAGCCAAGATCAAAACATGCATTAATTCACAAACGCCCAGAAATTAAATAAAATAAAGTTTTTTTTAAATGAAAGTAAGGAGCAACATTAAAACTTAAAACGAACAGAAATTACTCCGTATATCAAAGGGGAATTTCCTCCTCAACGCCCCAGTCTTTACGCTAAAGTTTCTTACTGTTTTAAAATTAGAGCTAAGAGAAAGAGTCAAACTTTAGCGTATAGAGCGGGGCGTTGAGGAGGAAAAGCCCCTTTTGGATACAGAGTAATTTCTGTTTGTTTTAATTTTTAATGTTGCTCCTTAGTTTCATTTAAAAAAACTAGTTTTTTCTTATTTAATCTGACTTGAATCCAACTCTTCATTTGTATTCATCTTCCACAAAATTATAACTTCTATAAAATTTTTATTCTCTCGGTAAGTGGTCGCAGGAAACCCAGCTTCACTCGATCCCTGGTACTTGATTAAAACAAAAAAAACGTTTTTTTTTACTGAAAGTAAGGAGCGACATTAAAACTTAAAACGAACAGAAATTACTTCGTATATGAAAGGGCCTGCTCCCTCCTCAACGCCACGGCCTTTACACTAAAGTTGTCTTTGGGGACACTTACTCAACCACAGTCCCCGTGGGAGGTGCTACAAGTTACAAACTTTGACCAGTGCTTACATGGTAATGGTTATTTGGAAGTATACAGACGTTTTCAGGGAACTTTTCGGCTAGGGGGAGGGGTTGAGAAGAGGAAGAATTGCAGGGGGAGCTTTTCATGGAGGATTTGGTCATGGCGGAAGAAAATTTCTACGAAGGGAGTGCAGAATTTTCTAGGATTATCAAAAACAAAAAGAATGAAGAATTAAAAATGAAAATGTTTTTTCAACTGAAAGTAAGGAGCAGCATTAAAAATTAAAACAAACAAAAATTATTACGCATATAAGGTTTTCACCTCCTCCTAATACCTCGCTCATTACGCTAAAGTATTTTTAGTAATTGCAACTATTTATTCTACAGTTTTTGTGATTCAAGGGTCATTATTAAGAAATTGGGACAAAATTTAAGCTTTAGTGTAAAGAGCGAGGTGCTGACGGGGGGGGGGTGAACCCCTCATATACGTAATAAAAACATGAGAATACAGAAGTTCGTTACGGGAACTAATTTGTAAGTTACGTATATCTTTTATTAGTAAAAACGTTAGAAAAAAATTAAAAGTTCTAGTTGCCTTTTTAAGTAATCAAACTCATTCGATGGAAACTATGAGGAAGCCATTTAGCCAGAAAAATTAATATCCAAATTTCGTTTTAATTATTCATATGCGGAGAGCCAAAGCATGCATTAATTCAAAAACGCCCAGAAATTAAATAAAAAAACAAGTTCTGAATAAAATGGGTATTTCAGAATTATGATCCGGTGACTTTGGTAAAATAATTAGCATGGGAGGGGGCCTCGGTACCCTCCGATTTTTCGGTCATTTAAAAAGGGCACTAGAACTTTTCATTTCCGTCAGAATAAGCCCTCTGAAAACATTCTAGGACCAAAGGGTCGATACGATCAACCCGGGGGGAAAAAACGAAAACAAATAAACACGTATCCGTGATCTGCCTTCTGGCAAAAATACAAAATTCCACATTTTGTAGATAGGAACTTGAAACTTCTACTGTATAGTTCTCTGATACGCTGGATCTGGTGTGATTTTCGTTAAGCTTCTACGACTTTTAGGGGATGTTTCCCCCTATTTTCTAAAATAAGGCAAATTTTCTCAGGCACGTAACTTTTGATAGGTAAGACTAAACTTGACAAATATTTTATATTTGAAATCAACATTAAAACGTAATTCTTTTGACGTAGCTATTGATATCAAAATTTCATTTTTTAGAGTTTTGATTTCTATTGAGCCGGGCCGCTCCTTATTACAGTTCGTTAGCACGAACTGTTTGATACACTGCAAGCTCGTATGATTGTGATTCTCCCTGTTGTATTCATTTTCTGATAAACTTGTTGAAATGTTTTGAATTTGAAATAGCAAAACTATTGATTGCTGTAAAGAATGAACCCCGTTTTTCATGGGAATCCCACATGATATTATGCCATCACCATAGGTTTTATGCGAATATTCTGAAAAAGAAAAATTTACCTTAAAATCGCGAACAATCCAGATCGTTTTTAAGACCAGAAAATGTCGTTATGAAAGGTTTTAGAACAAATATCTAGAGGATTTAGACGATTATTGCGCGTTTAATTAAAAAAAATTAAATTATTTGATAGAGGTTTCGTTGGGAGGTTTTGTTTTCCCCTCTAGAAACCTATTGCTGACTATAGATGAGAGCAGGGGGCAAGCTAACCCTGAAAGATTCTGCACTTGATCGTCCGTCAAGCATAGAAATCCGTCAGTGCACCTCAAAGTGGTGAAAGGGTGTAAAGAATACCAAGCTTCGTTTCAGGCAAGAGGTTGGCTAATACACTTTCGGAGGATCTTGAGGAGTGGAACCCCTCGATGAAAGTATAGCCTAGTAAACTATACACCATTAGCGCTTGATTCTGATTAACGGATAATTCTCATGGGTTTTGTCTATCTTGGTGGACTTTTCAAGGCTGAAACCTCTTTTCAACCTCTTCCTAACTAATTTATCTACTATGGGTTGGCTCCCCGTAGTAGTATAATATTTGTAGGCATGAGTATACAATGAGTCGGAGGTAATAGGCTTGGCATTGTTAGTGCAGGATTTTGACTCTCGTTGAAAAAAGAGCACCGCAAAATGCTGAAAACAATGTCGCAACCGCAATGAGCCCAGGATTGCACAAAAGCCTCCATTCACCTTAAGTTCCCAGCAAGTTCTTGTTGTACGGTGCAAAGCTTAAGAATTGCACCGTACGGTGCAATATTATCTTAACATTTAATGCTTAAGTTGCAAAACTTAAGCATTTCTTGTAGACTGGAAAAGATTGGTTATTCCCTTTCCTCGACTGGTTATGGGACCATTGCTTTTCCTGTGGCAAAAATAATTTCAGCAACTTCAAGAATATGAAAATTGTTGCTTGGAACACTATAACACTCAAAAACAACCCTTTTTTCTTCTGGCAACTTTGCATACAGAGGGGTGCACATGCCACCTTAGAGAAGGCTCACTTGATTGAAAACTGAAATTCAAGAGCTAACAGTGTCTGGATAAAAGTAAAATGCATCTTTCCGCAAAATCAGAATTTTTGGCATTGGCCAGCTTTAGAGAGAACCAAAGAGAAGGGAGTCGGGCAGAAATTCCAAGATAGCCGATTAATGGTCTAAAGTCCTGACTAGGAGGTTTTGATCCTCATTATTATTATTTTTTTTTAAGAATCTATATATGATGTTATGAAATCATACTAGCATGAGAAGAGCCAGTCCCATAGTTGTGACTATGTACTTGTACTATATTAAATAAAATAAAAACAAGTTTTTTAAATCAAACTAAGGAGCGACATTAAAAATTAAAACGAACAGAAATTACTCCGTATATGAAAGGGGCTTTTCCTTCTCAACGCCCTGCTCTTTACGCTAAAGTTTGACTCTTTCTCTTAACTCTACATTTTAAAACAGTAAAAAAAGCTTTAGCGTAAACAGCGGGGCGTTGAGAAGGAAAAGCCCCTTTCATATACGGAGTAATTTCTGTTCGTTTTAATTTTTAATATCACTCCTTACTTTCATTTAAAAAACTTGTTTTTTTTATTTAATTTCTGAACGTTTTTGAATCAATGCATTTTTTTCATTTTGGCCCTCCGCAGAGGAATAAATAAAACGAAATTTGTATATATTTTTTTTTGGCTAAATGGCTTTCTCGTAATTTTGATCGAATGATTTTGAGAAAAAAGAGCGGGGGAGGAAGCCTCGTTGCCCTCCGATTTTCGGTTAATTAAAAAGGCAACTAGAACTTTTAATTTTTTACGAATCTTTTTATACGTAACTTCTGAATTAGCTTATGTAAAGAACTTTTGTATTCTTATGTTTTTATTACATATATGAGGGGGTTCGCCCCCTCGTCAATACCTCGCTCTTTACACTAAAGCTTAAATTTTGTCCCAATTCATTAAGAATGACCCCTGAATCACAAAAGCCGCAGAATAAATAGTTGAAATTACAAAAAAATACTTTAGCGTAAAGAGCGAGGTATTAGGAGGAGGTGAGCCCCTCATATGGGTAATAATTTCTGTTCGTTTTAAGTTTTAATGCTGCTGCTTACTTCCAGCTGAAAAAAACTTTTTCATTGTTTTTTTTAAGTAATGCTATTAAATCCTGCGCTCCCTTCATGGGAATTTTCTTCCCCCATGACAAATTCCTCGATAGAAAGCTCCCCCAGTATATCCCCCTCTTCTCAACCCCTGCCTCCAACCAAAAAATCCTCCTGAAAACGCCTGTACCTTTCCCAGTAACCATTACTATATGTAAGCACTGGTCAAAGTTTTGAACTTGTAATTCCTCCCACGGTGACTGTGGGGGATTAAGTCGTCCCCAAAGAAATAGTTATAAGGTTTTTCGACTACGCTGAAAAGAATGGCTATCGCAGAATTTTGATCCGTTGACTTTGGGAAAATAATTAGCGTGGGAGGGGGCCTAGGTGCCCTCCAATTTTTTTTGGTCACTGAAAAAGGGCACTAGAACTTTTCATTTCCCTTAGAATGAGCCCTCTTGCAACATTCTAGGACAACTGGGTCGATACGATCACCCCTGGGGGAAAAAAACAAACAAACAAATAAACACGCATCCGTGATCTGCCTTCTTGCAAAAAATATAAAATTCCACATTTTTGTAGATAGGAGCTTGAAACTTCTACAGTAGAGTTTTCTGATAGGCTGAATCTGATGGTGTGATTTTTGTTAAGATTATATGATTTTTAGGGGGTGTTTCCCCCTATTTTCTAAAATAACGCAAATTTTCTCAGGCTCGTAACTTTTGATGGGTAAGACTAAACTTGATAAAACTTATATATTTAAAATCAGCATTAAAATGCAATTCTTTTGATGTAGCTATTGGTACCAAAATTCCATTTTTTAGACTTTTGGTTACTATTGAGCCGGGTCGCTCCTTACTACAGTTCGTTACCACGAACTGTTTGATTATGTACTTGCGACCCATAGTAACTAAAAATGGATGCATGATGCCATTAAATATTATTAAGCTTATTTTGCATACTTCACATTTAAATCTATAAAATCTTAAGAACCAGTATAAGCAAAACATTTGAGCAAGTTTATAAAAATAATCATCTAAAAATCATGGCTTAAAATTGGAGATGAAATGCTAAGGTTCAAATTAGAGCTTATCTTAACATTTAAACTTAAACGAACTATCAACTTTTATACATCTTCTATCTATATATATAAAAATAAGTTGTTTGTCTGTCTGTCGACTGAGGTCAGACTAGGAAAAAACAGCATCAATTTCGTCATATACCAATTCAAGAACAAATATATTCAAGCCGAAGTAGCTAAGTTGGTAAAGCGTTATGTTCCATGTTCTAGGTCCGAGAGGTTCCAGGTTCGAACCTTGGCTTTAGCATTAATATAAAAGAAGAAAAAAACTAAAAAAGGTAAAAACTACAAAAAAAAACTAAAAAAAAACTAAAAAAGGTAAAAAACTAAAAACTAAAAAAAAAAAAAAAACTAAAAAAAGGTAAAAACTACAAAAAAAAACTAAACAGAAAAAAAACTAAAAACTAATAAAAAAAATTAAAAAAAGAAAAAGCAAAAAAAAACTAAAAAAGGAAAAAATCTGAAAAATAAAGGAGAAAAAGAAAACTAAAAAAAAATAAAATAAAAAGGAAAAAAACTAAAAAAGGTAAATATATTCAAGCCGAAGTAGCTGAGTTGGTAAAGCGTTGGGGTGGCGAACAGCTAATCTTTCTATACAGGAGAAAAATAAATTGTCTGTCTGTCTGTCTGTCTGTCGAGTGACGTCATGTTTGTCCGCATATGACGTCTTAACTATTTCATCATATACCAATTCAAAAACGAAAGTATTCAAGCCAACGTAACTGAGTTGGTAACGCGTTATGTTCCAGGTTAAATAAATATAAATGACGACGGGAATGTTCGACACAGAGAATGTTCAATTAGCAATCACCATCAACAAAGCTCAAGGGCAATCATTAGAATCATGAGGTATAGATCTGAATAAGGATTGTTTTTCCCATGGACAATTATATGTTGCATGTTCAAGAGTCGGTAAACTAAACAATCTATTTATATGCACAGACAATTGGACAGCGAAGAATGTTGCATATTCGTAAGTTTTACATAGTTAAAAACCTATATATATGTATATATATATATATATACTAGCTGTTGGGGTGGCGCTTCGCGCCACCCCAACACCTAGTTGGTGGGGGCGCTTTGCGCCCCCCCCCCAAGCCCCCCCGCGCGCGTAAGTCGTTACGCGCCATAATAGTTACGCGCCATTGTAGTTGTGTCCCTATGTCCCACCTGTGAATATAGATAGATATATATATATATGGTTTTAACTACGTAAAACTTGCGAATATACAACATTCTTTGCTGTCCCATTGTCTTTGCATATAAATAGATTGTCAGGTTTACCGACTCTTGAACATGCAACATATAATGGTCCCGTCATTTACATCCCCCTGTTTCCTCCGGTGTCCCCGTTGTAGTTGTGTCCCTGTGTCCCGGTCGTCATTTATATTCCCTGTGTCCCGGTCGTCATTTGTATCCCGGTGTCCCGGTCTGTATATACATTCGTTTTTTAGTTTTGTTTTTCTCCTTTATTTTTTTCCTTTTTTTTTCTTTTTTAGCTTATTTAGATTTTTAGATTTTTTAGTTTTTTTATTAGTTTTTAGTTTTTTTTTCTTTTTAGTTTTTTTGTCCCGGTCGTCATTTATATCCCCCTGTTTCCCCCGGTGTCCCCGTTGTAGTTGTGTCCCTGTGTCCCGGTCGTCATTTATATTCCCTGTGTCCCGGTCGTCATTTGTATCCCGGTGTACCGGTCTGTATATACATTCGTTTTTTAGTTTTGTTTTTCTCCTTTATTTTTTTCCTTTTTTTTTCTTTTTTAGTTTATTTAGATTTTTAGATTTTTTAGTTTTTTTATTAGTTTTTAGTTTTTTTTTCTTTTTAGTTTTTTTGTAGTTTTTACCTTCTTTTTAGTTTTGTTAATTTTTTTTTTACTTATGTCCTGGTCGTCATTTATACTCCCTATGTCCCGGTGCTTTGTTGATTGCTAATCGAACATTCCTTTTGTCCTGGTCGCTTTCTCTTTGAGTGTCGTCATTTATTTTTTTCTTTTTTAGTTCTTTTAGTTTTTACCTTTTTTAGTTTTTTTTAGTTTTTTAGATGAAAATTTTTTTTAGTTTTTTCCTTTTTTTCTTTTTAGTTTTTATTGGTTTTTACCTTTATGTTAGCTTATTTTTCAGTTTTTTCCTTTTTTTTTAGTTTTTTTTTATTTTTTATTTTTTTTAGTTTTTTACCTTTTTTTAGTTTTTTTAGTTTTTTTAGTTTTTTTAGTTTTTTAGCTTTTTTACTTTTTTTATTAGTTTTTAGTTTTTTTGTAGTTTTTGCCTTTTTTTAGTTTTTTCAGTTTTTTTTTTTAGTTTTTTATTGGTTTTTACCTTTATTTTAGCTTATTTTTCAGTTTTTTCCTTTTTTTTAGTTTTTTTTAGTTTTTAGTTTTTTTAGTTTTTTACCTTTTTTTAGTTTTTTTAGTTTTTTTAGTTTTTTAGCTTTTTTATTTTTTTTATTAGTTTTTAGTTTTTTTTGTAGTTTTTGCCTTTTTTTTAGTTTTTTTTAGTTTTTTAGCTTTTTTATTAGTTTTTAGTTTTTTTTGTAGTTTTTGCCTTTTTTTAGTTTGACAACTTATTTTTATATATATAGATAGTTTTTTTTTTTTACTTATGTCCTGGTCGTCATTTATACTCCCTGTGTCCCGGTGCTTTGTTGATTGCTAATCGAACATTCCTTTTGTCCTGGTCGCTTTCTCTTTGAGTGTCGTCATTTATTAGTTTTTTCCTTTTTTTCTTTTTAGTTTTTTATTGGTTTTTACCTTTATTTTAGCTTATTTTTCAGTTTTTTCCTTTTTTTTAGTTTTTTTTTATTTTTTATTTTTTTTAGTTTTTTACCTTTTTTTAGTTTTTTTAGTTTTTTTAGTTTTTTAGCTTTTTTACTTTTTTTATTAGTTTTTAGTTTTTTTTTGTAGTTTTTGCCTTTTTTTAGTTTTTTCAGTTTTTTTTTTAGTTTTTTATTGGTTTTTACCTTTATAGTTTTTTTAGTTTTTTAGCTTTTTTATTTTTTTTATTAGTTTTTAGTTTTTTTTTGTAGTTTTTGCCTTTTTTTAGTTTTTTCAGTTTTGACGTCACCTGATCCAGTTTTTTCAGGTGACGTCACCTGACACATCCATCCATCCATCCACAGACAACTTATTTTTATATATATAGATATATATATATATATATATATATATATTCACAGGTGGGACGCAGGGACACCACTACAATGGCGCGTAACTAATATGGCGCGTAACGACTTACGCGCGCGGGGGTCTTGGGGGGCGCGAAGCTTTCGTGTAATCTTGAGAAGTGGCGTCCCTCGAGGAAAGTACAGCCTAGTAAACGATACATAATTTGCACTGGGTTCTAATTAACAAATAGCATCGCCAAATGCTAAAAACAATATTGTGGCCACAATGAGCCCAAGATTGCATAAAGCCTTCATTCAGCATCAGGGCCCAGGAAATTCTCGCTGCCCGGTTCGAAGCCAACTTATGCATTTCTTGTAGACCTGAAAAGATTGGCTATTTCCTTTCCTCAACTGGTTCTGGGACCACTGCTTTTCCTGAGGCAAAAATAACTTCAATAATTTTAGGAAAATGAAAATTGTTGTTTGGAACGCTATAACATTAAAAAATAATTCCCTTTTTTCTTCTGATCACTTTGTATATAGAAGGGTACACGCCAACACGGGCAACCTTGGAGAAGGCTCACTTGATTGAAAACTCAATTTCAAGAGGTAACAGTGTCTGGATATAAGTACAATGCAATTTTTCACATAAACGATATTTTAGGCATTGACGAGCTTCAAAGAGAACCAAAGGGGAGACGGGCAGAATTTTCAAGATAGCCTATTAATGGCCTGACTAGGAGGTTTAAACCTTTATTCTTTTTTTTGAGAATCTATATATGACGTTATGAAATCATTCTAGCATGAGAAGAGCCAGTCCAATATTGTGACTGTGGAGTAACTAAAAATGGATACATGATGTTATTAAACATTATTAAACTTATTTTGTATAATTCACATGTAAATGTATAAAATCTTAAAAACTAGTGTAAGCAAAAACATTTGAGCAAGTTTTAAGTTTAAGCATTTAAAAATAATGGCTAAAAAACTCGAGAGTAATTGCTAAGGTTCAAATTAGAACTTACCTTAACATTAACCGTAAACGAACCATCAACTTTTATACATAAATTAATATAAAACCAAATATCGTGAAATACGGAAGCATTAGAAATTAAATAAGAAAACAAGTTTTTTCAACAGAAAGTAAGGAGTGACATTAAAACTTGAAACGAACAGAAATTACTCCATATTTGAAAGGGGCTGTTCCCTCCTCAATGCCCCGCTGTTTACGCTAAAGTTAGACCTTTCTCACAATTCTACTTTTTAAAACAATAAATAAAACTAAAGCATAAAGAGCCGGGTGTTGAGGAGGGAACAGTGACTCTGACTACTTGCGAATGTGACTATTTGCAACTGCAGCCACTGTAGACTGTGTCAATTTATTACCGCAATCGGCCCTACTTACGACTGCGAATACAAATGCGACTTAACTGTTATATGCAACTCTGACTTCTTGCAACTGCCACTGTGAGGGTGGTAACTTACGACTGTGAAGGCGATAACTCAGGTCTGCAACTGCTATTACTTGTGACTTTGAATACTAGCTAGTACTTAGTACTGTAACATCTCAGGAACGGTAGAAGGGTATAAAGTTTCAATTTAAAGTGTTTAAGTGTGTCAGAGTTTTCATACGGGAGTAACTTGGCCCTCTCTGAGGTAATGTTGTGATATGGTACCACAAATGGCGGAAAATACCACATACCCAGGGCACAGTCTTTACGTTAATTAAAATAGGTCATAGAAATTATAATTTCTATTCAAATGAGCCCTCTCCTTATCTTCCAGGGCCATTGGTTCGATATGATTTTTTGGAAAAAAGTGAAATCTCATATTTTGCTGAGAGGAACCTGAAGCCACTATATTAGGGTTCTCTAATATGCTGGAACTAATGATCTTATTATTTTTGATCGTGTTTTCAGGCTAGGAGCTATCGATGGGCATCATTAAGACTAATATATTGTGTATATTTGGAAACACCTTACAAAGCCAACTCATTTTGATGATTCTTTCTTACGACTCCTTTTGAACATTTTTATTTCAAAAGGTACTACGCACTGTATGAAATGAATATCCAGCCACTGGTATTTTGGAGCTACCAAGTAAATATCAATGTCACTTTTGGTAGGACAAATGACTTCCTGTCAAAGTAATCATGAAGCAATCATACTTCAAGATTATCATCTGGTTATGGTATAATTGAGTAATCGCAAAAGTAATGTGTTGATTCTTAGCATCAAATGCCATCATTATTTAGTAAAAGAATCCTACGAGGAATTTAGAATTCTAAATGGTTTTACTAGGTTGAGAATTGAAGGACTTATTATCACGCACCTTGCCAGTAGCAATGTGGAAATAAATATTATGACAAGATTGGGCAAAACAATAATAATAATTACTATTATTTTGCAGTTCAGCTCCAGGATTTCAGGATTTCAGGAATTCAGGAATTCAGAAAAATCTTGTTTCAATAATCCAATAGTAGGAGAAGTATTCAAAAATGACAAAAATTCTAATTTTTATGCATCGAAGTACCATACAAAATGTTTGGCTTTACCAGATTTGAAAGAAATTGGTTTGTATAAATTTAAAACATGGTCTAAAAAAAATGACGTAGTCACTGTATTTTTTCATATTCAAGGAAATATAACAGGACGCCCAAGCAATAGTCTTTTATTTGGAAATGAGAAGGGAAGCAATTTTCCAATATACATGAGTTTAGATCTAGTCTACAATGGTAATATAAGCGCAGCGAAAATCACTAAAACTCTGGGTTTTGAATATATAAAAAAAGATTCCTTGATTAATACACAATTTGAAAATGGCCGATTTTTCAAATTTGCATTGCTTATGTCCGAAAAGGTTGCCTACGATCAGGATCTTGCAGAGGGCCTACGCAATTTAGAAATTAATTTGTACAAGCCCAAGAACTTCCTATCCGACGACTCTTTATTTTATACAGGAAGGGTCCCAAATACAACCAATGAAATAAGGATCTACTCTGAGGATTCTCTTACTCTTCTCAATTGTGCTTTACTCTGTGATTATGTGGCGTTGGATCCTAGGAAGAACGATCAATTCTTATTATTTGGTTTTAACAGTTTCAAGAGGAAACATTTTGCTTTTAGTTTCAGCGCGGCTTTGAGGCCGGGGAGCAGCATCCAGCTTATGGATGGGGGTGACTTCCATGAAATAGTATTTTTAAAAGAAACAATACATTTGCATAAGGCCGAAGGCTGTTATAAAATACACTCATTGAAAGGTTTTTTGAAAAACTATCAAAGAGATCAGCCTCTGGCCTTTGTTTTAATGACCATACACGTCCACTTAGAACTCCAAAGAATAAAAATTTCGTTAATTGATCCTTCAAATGGTCAATTGATAGATGAAGTTGTTGATCTCCTTGGGACTAAACTAGATAAAATCTCTAAAGTATGGCTGCGGAGTAAGTGTCTTAAGTGTTCCGAAAAGAATACTAACATGAGCGTTGTGCTAGCAGGACCAATGGGAAAACAGATAAAAAGTAAAAATGGATTCTATATGTCACTAGGATGTAATCCCGTTTACAGCGGACCTCCTAGTATTTTCAACCAGAGGATGTTTCTGAATGCAGCACAACTGCATAAAGCCAGTTGTGGAGAGAGCTCAATGTTTGAGACAAAAAAAGATAGAGAAATGAGAGACGATGTGTATTGCAAATTCGAACATACCAAACATCTACCACGATGCCAGAAAAGCACGGTGTGCTAAAATAAAGTAAATAAAATAAAATAAAGCTAAAATAAATAGAAGCAAGAATTTTGCCTCAAAGAAGGTCAAAAAGCTATCAATTGGAAAACTATATGTAACAATTTAATTTAAAACCCTCACAATAACTTAAGTCAGGCTTCCCAGTTTCAGAAGTAGTAGCGTAGTGCCGTATTTCATTTCTTTTAAAGGGTCCAGGTAGTCCACACAAAATAAATAGATGATGCACGCATTTGTTTGAGCATTATCTTATAATAGCTGACCTAGTTGGTGGGGGCGCTTCGCGCCCCCCCAAGCCCCCCCCCCCCCGCGCGCGTAAGTCGTTACGCGCCATATTAGTTACGCCCCATTGTAGTTGTGTCCGTGTGTCCCACCTGTGAATATAGATATATATATATATATATATATATATATATATATATATATATATATATATATATATATATATATATATATATATATATATATATATATATATATATATATATATATATATATATATATATATATATATATATATATATATATATATGTTTTTAACCACGTAAAACTTGCGAATATACAACATTCTTCGCTGTTCCATTGTCTGTGCATATAAATAGATTGTCAGGTTTACCGACTCTTGAACATGCAACATATAATTGTCCATGGGAAAAACAATCCGTATTCAGATCTATACCTCATGATTCTAATGATTGCCCTTTAGCTTTGTTGATGGTGATTGCTAATCGAACATTCCCTATGTCGCCGTCGTCACTTATATATCCCCCTGTACCCCCCGGCGTCCCCGTTGTAGTTGTGTCCCTGTGTCACGGTCATCATTTGTGTCCCGGTGTCCCAGTCTGTAATTTCTCTTTGAGTGTCCCGGTCGTCATTTATATTCCCTGTGTCCCGGTGTCCTGGTCGTCATTTGTGTCCCGGTGTCCCGGTCTGTATATACATTCTTTTTTGAATTGGTCTTTTTTTTAGTTTTTAGTTTTTTATCTTTTTTTTATTTTTTTTGTTATACCTCATGATTCTAATGATTACCCTTGAGCTTTGTTGATGGTGATTGCTAATCGAACATTCACTGTGTCCCCGTCGTCATTTATATATCCCCCTGTGCCCCCCGGCGTCCCCGTTGTAGTTGTGTCCCTGTGTCCCGGTCGTCATTTATATTCCGTGTCCCGGTCGTCATTTGTGTCCCGGTCTGTATATACATTCGTTTTTGAATTGGTATATGATGAAATACATTTTTTTCAGTTTTTTTCCTTTTTTAGTTTTTTTTCTTTTTCAGTTTTTAGTTTTTTCATTAGTTTTTAGTTGTTTTTTTTTCTTTTTAGTTTTTTTTGCTGTTTTTACCCTTTTTCTAGTTTTTTTCTTTTTTTTTCTTTTTTAGTTTTTAGTTTTTTACCTGTTTTAGTTTTTTTAGTTTTTTAGCTTTTTTAGTTTTTTTAGTAGTTTTTTAGCTTTTTTAGTTTTTTTAGTAGTTTTTACCTGTTTTTTATTTTTTTTTTTTTTCTTTTTTAGTTTTTTTCTTCTTTTGTATTAATGCTAAAGCCAAGGTTCGAACCTGGAACCTCTCGGACCTAGAACCTGGAACATAACGCTTTACCAATTTTTAGCTTTTTTAGTTTTTTTTTAGTATTTTCTTTTTAGTTTTTTTTGTAGTTTTTATCTTTTTTAGTTTTTTTTTCTTCTTTTGTATTAATGCTAAAGCCAAGGTTCGAACCTGGAACCTCTCGGACCTAGAACCTGGAACATAACACTTTACCAACTGAGCTACTGTGTTTGCATCGGATTAAAGACGCTTCTTGACTACTAAGGTCCCTGCGTCGGCCCTGTAGTGCATTCCTGCAGCATGGTTCGTTCTCTGGGTCCCGTATTACCACGTAGGTAATACGGTATAGTTACCACGTAGGTAATACAGTAGGTTCGACGCAGTAGGTCGAACCTACTGCGCCAACACAGGTAGTTATGTAACTGAGCTACTTCGGCTTGAATACATTCGTTTTTGAATTGGTATGTGATGAAATACATTTTTTTCAGTTTTTTTCCTTTTTTAGTTTTTTTTCTTTTTCAGTTTTTAGTTTTTTCATTAGTTTTTAGTTGTTTTTTTTCTTTTTAGTTTTTTTTGCTGTTTTTACCCTTTTTCTAGTTTTTTTCTTTTTTTTTCTTTTTTAGTTTTTAGTTTTTTACCTGTTTTAGTTTTTTTAGTTTTTTAGCTTTTTTAGTTTTTTTAGTAGTTTTTTAGCTTTTTTAGTTTTTTTTAGTAGTTTTTACCTGTTTTTTATTTTTTTTTTTTTTTTGTTTTTAAGTTTTTTTCTTCTTTTGTATTAATGATAAAGCCAAGGTTCGAGCCTGGAACCTCTCGGACTTAGAACCTGGAACATAACGCCTTACGAATTTTTTAGCTTTTTTTAGTATTTTCTTTTTAGTTTTTTTTGTAGTTTTTATCTTTTTTAGTTTTTTTTCTTCTTTTGTATTAATGATAAAGCCAAGGTTTGAACCTGGAACCTCTCGGACCTAGAACCTGGAACATAACACTTTACCAACTGAGCTACTGTGTTTGCATCGGATTAAAGACGCTTCTTGACTACTAAGGTCCCTGCGTCGGCCCTGTAGTGCATTCCTGCAGCATGGTTCGTTCTCTGGGTCCCGTATTACCACGTAGGTAATACGGTATAGTTACCACGTAGGTAATACAGTAGGTTCGACGCAGTAGGTCGAACCTACTGCGCCAACACAGGTAGTTATGTAACTGAGCTACTTCGGCTTGAATACATTCGTTTTTGAATTGGTATGTGATGAAATAATTCAGACGTCATATGCGGACAGTGACGTCACTCGACAGACACACAGACAACTTATTTATATATATATATATATATATATATATATATATATATATATATATATATATATATATATATATATATATATATAGACAGACGTCATATGCGGACAGTGACGTCACTCGACAGACACACAGACAACTTATTTATATATATATAGATAGATGTAGGAAGATTCCATCTATTCTAGTTTCTTATTTTCCTATAGTACCTGAACGGGAAAGGTCTTACTCTGATCTCAGATTCCCTTGGGCTTTGATACCAAAATAATGCTAAATGCTACAAGTAGGGCCCAGTTCACATCTTAACAACATCGTGGCGGAAGCGGTAGCTGTATTTATATTAAAGAAACATCCCTTATGCTTATCCTCTGATGCCTTATCAAGACCAAAATAATGGCTTATGCTTATCAAGACCCAGCATTTTTCAAGGCCATACATTCCAACGTTTTCAAGACCAAATCCCGGTTGCTGGGGTAGCTTGCAACCCAGTAAGAGACGATTACGCCCCATACTAAGAAATACAGTAGCCCATAACTCCTAAAACTAGAATCAAATCAAAAAACGAAGTAAGCTATTAGAACGCATTGTCAAAATACTCTTGTATAGGTAACTAACTGTCCCTTGGCTAGAAAAAGAAGGAAAATCAAGAAAAATAGCTGAAACCACGATATTCCGCATCTACAGCAGGTTTGTTTTTTTCCGTTTTTTTTTTCTTCCTCAGCGAGCTGGGCACTGAAAAATCATAGAGAGCTGTATAATGGTTCATAATGGTTTAAAGGGTATAATGGTATAAATGGGTATAATGGTTTAAAGGAAATTGCTACATATAGTGCCTCTTATAATTAAATATGAAATAGTTTTTGAAATAGAAATTTTAACAAAAAACTGCATTTACGTGTACACGCTTGATGAATGACGTTATTATTGTATAGTTTATGAAATATATGACGTAATAAGTGAATTCAATATTTATATACGCTATTCTTTCGACAAGAGAATAATATAAGAATGTCACATTAAAGAACAAACTGTCGATCATAGTTACGGAGGTGTTACAACATAAAGGATCTGCATAGTCCAGTGTAAATGTGGACATCGGTATCATTGTTATTAAGGTATATGAAACCTATTAAAGAATCAAATCACGGCCTCTAGTAACTAAAAGTTTACTTTAGTTAACTGAGTTCAAACTCAAAAAATACCTGAAAATTTTAAATTAGTTTTGTTTTTTGTTAGGTTTTAACTATTTGACGCATGATTTTACATACAGGATCTATATAATTCTTGATAAATTGGTACTATGTAAGTTTCATCTGGGCTGCAGCGGTATCTAGCAGCCTGGTAAGAGACAGTCATTCCCAATACTAAGAAATATAATGACCCATAACTCCCAAAAAGAGATACATATCAAAACAAAAAGTGTACTATTAGAACCATCTCGCCCAAAAGCCCTATATAGAAACCGCTGCAACCCTTATTTAATACAAAATTGCAAACCTGATTTATAATAGTAAGAAACTTCAGAGTATGAGGCATTAAACTAAAACCATTATATGCCATGGCTTATTGTTTACTTGGTTTCAGCCATCTGCACAGCCATTATACCGTTTTGACTTGTACTAGTAAATTAATATAATTATTCCGCCACCATTAATGTTTTTTAGTTTGCATAACAACATTAGCGATTCCGTACTGATGTAATTAAAGTTAACATTATAATATCCCATCTACTTTTACGCCATGTATGGTTACAACCTGAGATTATGACGTCATTCATCAATCATGTATGTGAAAATACAGCTTTTCATTCATCATAAGCATTTTATATTAATGCTTAAACAACTTGATACAATATTATTATGGTTAAATAATAAAATTATTTGTTATTACCAATTTTATGGTTTCAGTTTATTTATATTAGCTGTTTTATAATAAAAACAAACTCTTGCCTATATTAACATTTACATTTATATTTAAAGTCAATATATTAAAAATTTCCTCTAAAACCTTGTAAAGAACAAACCATTAGACATATTTGAATTGGTTTGATGTCTCAATCTCTGAAATTTGCATCTTACTATCTTGTATATATATATATATATATATATATATATATATATATATATATATATATATATATATATATATATATATATATATATATATATATATAAACTAGCTGTTGGTGTGGCGCTTCGCGCCCCCCAAGCCCCCCCCCCCCGCGTGCGTAAGTCGTTACACGCCATATTAGTTACGCGCCATTGTAGTTGTGTCACTGTATCCCACCTGTGAATATAGATAGATATATATATGTTTTTAACTACGTAAAACTTGCGAATATACAACATTCTTTGCTGTCCCATTGTCTGTGCATATAAATAGATTGTCAGGTGACTCTTGACCATTCAACAAATAATTGTCCATGGGGAAACAATCCTTATTCAGATCTATACCCCATTTTTCTATTGATTGCCCTTGAGCTTTGTTGAGGGTGATTGCTTATCGAAAATTCCCCGTCGTCATTTATATATCCCCCCTTGGCCCTTCCGACGTCCCCGTTGTAGTTGTGTCCCGGTCGTCATTTGTGTCCCGGTGTTCCAGTCTGTAACGTCATAAAGTCTTCAATGGTTCTGGTGGTGCAGCCAGTTTAGGAAGTTTAACTTTTCCTGAGGCGCAACAGATTCCCATTGTTTCTCCATTAAATTTCAAGGCCTTGCAATAGGGACAAATTTTAGACCGTTCCGATTTGAACACATCTACTCAAGCTATAATCATTGACTGGGCTGTACCTGAATGCCAGGCGATAATTTTGACGTTGCTCTTGTGATTCCTCGGCACGCTTTCTTTTGGCATTATCCCTATGAGCCGCAAGCCTGTTTTCACGTTGTTCTGTGATTCCTTGGCATACTTTCACGTAGCTCTCGTGGTTCCTCGACACGCCATCGTTGACGTAAATTCATTCTAAAGCTCAACAATTTCTAATAATCATCAAATTTTGGGTTTCTGTTTTAAGGTTTTCGAATTACTTTAATCCATTGTCAAAATATTTCTAATAATCAATTTCTAATAATCATCAAACTTTTGGGTTTCTGTTTTAAGGTTTTCGAATTACTTTAATCCATTGTCAAAATATATTGAAATATTTGTGCAATTACCAGTTTTTTACATTTTAAACAATTTAATAAAATCTGAAGAGCCTCAATTTTTTTGAATTCTTATTCCTCAAAAAAAAGTATTATTGAATACTTGATTAAGATAGAGGTGTAGAGAAAGTGAAAAAGAACTTAAACCTCGTTTTTTAGTTTTTTTTTAATGATTGCCATTGTGCTTAGATTTTTTTTTTTGCTTTTTGTTTTTTCCTTTTCTAGTTTTTTTTCTTTTTTAGTTTATTCATTTTTTTCTTTTTTAGTTTTTTCCTTTTTTTTAATTTTTCCTTCTTTAAGTTTTTTTCTTTTTTCTTTCTTTTTCTTTAGTCTTGTTCTTTTTATTTTTTTATTCTTTTTTTTTTTTTTTTTTTTAGTTTTTTCTTTTTAGTTTTTGTTTTAGTAACTGAAGTATTATACGAAATCATTATATAGCTGGTGATGCAACATGTACTTAACACAATTTTATTTTAGTTATATTCCTTGAGAAATCTTCATAAATAAAAATTTCCAATACCAAAAATAGAATTCGAGCCAACTGGGTGAGAACCAGCTATCCTAACAATTGAACCATGTAGCTTATATTAAATTATATGATCAGTGAAGTTTAAGTTAAAGAACAAACAATTGCAAATAGTAACTGAAAGCCTGTAGTGACTCCGAAGTTTTTGAGGTACTAGATTTTTTTACATTAAACAACGAATCTTAGTCAATAGTAAATTAAGTATTAAAATAAAGACAAGGATATGACAACCAGGCAACACAAATAAAAACAAATCTTGAAAACCAAGATTTTTATAAGTGAGCAATAATTGTATGTGCATGTATGTATGCATTTTTTCTTGAAATCTCGGTTGCAGCGGTAGCTTACAACCTAGTAAAAGAAGATCACGACCCATAGTAAAAAACAAAATAGCCCATGACTCTTAAGAGTAGAGTCAGATCAGAATAAAGAATACTATTAGAACCACCTTGTCCAATAACTCTATTTAAAAAACTAAAAAACCTTTCAAACCATCTATACAAGCCAACCGTAAGCAAAGGGCAATTTTTGTCAATAATAACCAGAACTCCTTAGCTTGAAAAACCCTTAGCTAAAAACTCTTTAGCTAAAAAACCCTTAGCTTGAATAACAAGGAGAATATATTGGTTTAAAATCAAGAAAAGTGGCTGCAATCGCGATATTCTGTATCAAACGCAAATTTCTTCCTTTTTTCTTTTCCACAGATAGCTTAGCACTGGAACATCATAGAGAGCTCTTTAATAGCACATATCAAAGGAAATTGCAACATCTAGTGCATGTTTGTAATTTTAGAAAATCATTTTTAAAATAAATTCAATTGCTTATGAAAAAATTGGAGACTTATCTATCTATATATATAAAAATAAGTTGTTTGATTGTGTGTGTCTGTTGACTGAAGTCATGTTTGTGTGTCGACTGAAGTCATTGTAAGAATTGAGCATTATGCCATCATGAAGTTGTTTGTCGACTGACGTGGGGACTCCGGGGGGCACAAGGAGGATGTATAAATGACGACGGGGACACAGGGAATGTTCGATTAGCAATCACCATCAACAAGGCTCAAGGGCAATCATAAGAATAATGAGGTATAGATCTGAATACGGATTGTTTTTCCCAGGGACAAATGAAGACCGGGATTTGTCGATGGTGATTGCTAATCGAACATTCCCTGTGTCCCCGTCGTCATTTATATATCCCCCTCTGCCCCCGGCATCCCCCTTGTAGTTTTTTTCCTGTCGTCATTTATATTTCCAGTATCCCGGTCGTCATTTGTGTCCCAGTGCCCCAGTCTGTAATTTCTCTTTGAGCGTCCCAGTCGTTATTCATATTCCCTGTGTCCCGGTGTCCTGGTCGTCATTTGTGTCCCGGTGTCCCGGTCTGTAATTTATCTTTGAGTGTCCCGGTCGTCATTTATATCTCCCGGTCGTTATTTGTGTCCCAGTGTCCCAGTCTGAAATTTCTCTTTGAGTGTCACGGTCGTCATTTATATTCCCTGTGTCCCGGTTTTTAGTTTTCTTTTTCTCCTTTATTTTTCAGTTTTTTTCCTTTTTTTAGTTTTTTTTCTTTTTCAGTTTTTAGTTTTTTTAGTTTTTTTATTAGTTTTTGTTTTGTTTTCTGTTTTTTTGTAGTTTTTACCTTTTTTAGATTTTTTTTTTGTTTTTTTTCTTTTTTAGTTTTTAGTTTTTTACCTTTTTTTAGTTTTTTAGCTTTTTTAGTTATTTTCAGTATTTTCTTTTTAGTTTTTTTTTGTAGTTTTTACCTTTTTTAGTTTTTTTTCTTCTTTTGTATTAATGCTAAAGCCAAGGTTCGAACCTGGAACCTCTCGGACCTGGAACATAACGCTTTACCAACTCAGCTACATTGCCTTGAATACATTCGTTTTTGAATTGGTATATGATGTGTCCCGGTCATCATTTATATTCCCTGTGTCCCGATCGTCATTTGTGTCCCGGTGTCCCGGTCTGTAATTTCGTCAGTCATATATATATATATATATATATATATATATATATATATATATATATATATATATATATATATATATATATATACTAGCTGTTGGGGTGGTGCTTCGCGCCACCCCAACACCTAGTTGGTGGAGGCGCTTCGCGCCCCCCCCAAGCCCCCCCGCGCGCGTAAGTCGTTACGCGCCATAATAGTTACGCGCCATTGTAGTTGTGTCCCTATGTCCCACCTGTGAATATAGATAGATATATATATATATATATATATATGGTTTTAACTACGTAAAACTTGCGAATATACAACATTCTTTGCTGTCCCATTGTCTTTGCATATAAATAGATTGTCAGGTTTACCGACTCTTGAACATGCAACATATAATGGTCCATGGGAAAACAATCTGTATTCAGATCTATACCTCATGATTCTAATGATTGCCCTTGAGCTTTGTTGATGGTGATTGCTAATCGACCATTCCCTGTCCCGGTGTCCCGGTCGTCATTTATATCCCCCTGTTTCCCCCGGTGTCCCCGTTGTAGTTGTGTCCCTGTGTCCCGGTCGTCATTTATATTCCCTGTGTCCCGGTCGTCATTTGTATCCCGGTGTCCCGGTCTGTATATACATTCGTTTTTTAGTTTTGTTTTTCTCCTTTATTTTTTTCCTTTTTTTTTTCTTTTTTAGTTTATTTAGATTTTTAGATTTTTTAGTTTTTTTATTAGTTTTTAGTTTTTTTTTCTTTTTAGTTTTTTGTAGTTTTTACCTTCTTTTTAGTTTTGTTAGTTTTTTTTTTACTTATGTCCTGGTCGTCATTTATACCCCTGTGTCCCGGTGCTTTGTTGATTGCTAATCGAACATTCCTTTTGTCCTGGTCGCTTTCTCTTTGAGTGTCGTCATTTATTTTTTTCTTTTTTAGTTCTTTTAGTTTTTACCTTTTTTAGTTTTTTTTAGTTTTTTAGATGAAAATTTTTTTTAGTTTTTTCCTTTTTTTCTTTTTAGTTTTTTATTGGTTTCTACCTTTATTTTTGCTTATTTTTCAGTTTTTTCCTTTTTTTTAGTTTTTTTTTATTTTTTAGTTTTTTTAGTTTTTTACCTTTTTTTAGTTTTTTTAGTTTTTTTAGTTTTTTAGCTTTTTTACTTTTTTTTATTAGTTTTTAGTTTTTTTGTAGTTTTTGCCTTTTTTTAGTTTTTTCAGTTTTTTTTTTAGTTTTTTATTGGTTTTTACCTTTATTTTAGCTTATTTTTCAGTTTTTTCCTTTTTTTAGTTTTTTTTAGTTTTTAGTTTTTTTAGTTTTTTACCCTTTTTTAGTTTTTTTAGTTTTTTTAGTTTTTTAGCTTTTTTATTTTTTTTTATTAGTTTTTAGTTTTTTTTGTAGTTTTTGCCTTTTTTTAGTTTTTTTAGTTTTTTAGCTTTTTTATTAGTTTTTAGTTTTTTTGTAGTTTTTGCCTTTTTTTAGTTTTTTAGTTTTTTAGCTTTTTTATTTTTTTTATTAGTTTTTAGTTTTTTTTGTAGTTTTTGCCTTTTTTTAGTTTTTTCAGTTTTGACGTCACCTGATCCAGTTTTTTCAGGTGATGTCACCTGATCCACGATCCACAGATCCACAGACAACTTATTTATATATATATATATATATATATATATATATATATATATATATATATATATATATATATATATATATATATATATATATATATATATATATATATATATATATATATATATATATATATATATATATATATATATATATATATATATATATATATATATATATATATATATATATATATATATATATATATATATATATATATATATATATATATATATATATATATATTATATATATATATATATATATATATATATATATATATATATATATATATATATATATATATATATATAAATTAGTATATATATATATATATATATATATATATATATATATATATAATATATATATATATATATATATATATATATATATATATATATATATATATATAGTAGCTGTTGGGGTGGCACTTCGCGCCACCCCAATACCTAGTTGGTGGGGCGCTTCGCGCCCCCCAAGCCCCCCCCGCGCGTAAGTCGTTACGCGCCATATTAGTTACGCGCCATTGCAGTTGTGTCCCTGTGTCCCACCTGTGAATATAGATTGATTTATATATGTGTTTCAAACTACGTAAAACTTGCGAATATACAACATTCTTGGTTTTCCCATTGTCTGTGTATATACAAAGCCTTATGTACTAATAATGACGTCATATGTAAACGCTCTTTTTACAAACAAACAAACATGCATACACACAACTCGTTTATATATAGATAGATAGAGAGATAGATACAATACAAATTAACTGCGTAAAACTTCCGAATATACAACATTCTTCGCTGTCAAATTGTCGCTGCATATAAATAGATTGTCAGGTTTATCAACCCTCGAACATGCAACGTACAATTGTCCATGGGAAAAACAATCAGTATTAAGATCTATACCACTTTTTCTAATCATTGACCTTGAGCTTTGTTAATGGTGATTGCAAATGCTAATCGAATTGTGAATTGCAATCTTTTAAATTGAAAAGGCAGATCTGTTGGAATCATGGGAATGCGAGGAATAAGAACAGCCTCACCCTCAAAAGACCCTGTCAAGATTGTGGCCTCTATTAGGTTTTCCATTGCTCTTTTTACGGCAAGTTGCGTGCCATTGCAAAGCTTTGGTGGGTTGATATTTCTTAAAAGTATTATTGGTACGCCTATTTTTAGTTGTAGCACGTGTGGTGGAAACCCTGAAAGATCCACGGAATTTAAAAATTCAGATGGATAATTAACCGCTTCATTTTGTTCCAAAACTGTGTAATATTCGGAAATACTTTTTCAATCAATTCATTTTTGGACGTCACTAAATTACAGAAATTGGCAGGTAGTTGTATACGTACTGAAATTGAGTCTACTGGGAGCTTTCCGTTTCCAATTGCCAGCAATTGATCTGAAAATGTTTGACCAGAGTCATCGTTTTGCAATCGGACACGCATATATGTAGTTAATTTTAATGTTTTTACGTGTGCCCATAAATTAGAATTTTTCAGGCAAGCATTCATTTCGTCTGCAGGGGTTGATCTCGGTATTTTAGGTAATGTTTGTCTGAAATCTCCCGCAAGCAATATCAATGTGCTGCCAAAGGGTTTCGACTTCCCTCGCAAATCTTTCAAGCATTGATCCAGAGCCTCGAGCGATTTTTTGTGTGCCATTGTGCACTCATCCCAAATAATAAGTTTGCATTGCTGCAATACTTTACCCATCCCAGATGATTTGGAAATATTGCACGTGGGAGTTTCTGTAGAATGCAAGTTCAGAGGCAATTTCAAAGCGGAATGAGCAGTTCTTCCACCAGGCAGCAATGTTGCGGCTATTCCGGACGACGCAATTGCCAACACTATATCATTTTTTGATCAAATTGATGCCAGAATCAGTTTTATCACAAACGTTTTACCAGTACCTCCTGGCGCATCTTTAAAGAAAATTTCTCCAACGTTGTTATCGACACAATGCATTATCGTATCATAAATGTCTTTTTGTTCCGACGTTAACTTGGAAATGTTATTTTGTACATACGACAATAGATCACTCGTAGTGTAACTTTGTTCACGATCCAATTCTACACATGTCGAAACAGTAGAAATACGGTTAGGTGAAAGCATTCCCAAATCCTGAAGAGGTTTGTTCGCACGAATCTTCTATAATAACTAAAGTGTAGTTATAAATTTCTGATGTAAAATCAAAAGTCATATCTGATGTCTCTAACTGTTTTCGATGGAGTATATCTTTGGACATTTTTGACTTATATTTTTCCCATAACTCTGTAGGAGCTGATGGAGAGCAAGTTGTTAAAATGATGCCAAACAATGCACGAATTTGACTTGGAGTTGACGTTTCGCACGCGTCATTGATGCAGTTATCCCAGTGTTGGTCATTCTCCAATAAATTCAGAGCTTGGCATGCACTACGGTAAGTGTCATGTATAGTACCGTTTACAGTTCTCAAATACTCAAAGGATGTCGGACCGGGTACATTCACCAAAAGCAGGCGTAGAAAGAAGCATTCATGTTGATTGGGGTGAACGGTGTAGAGTCTTCCTATCGTGGTATCTTTGAAGATGGTAGGTTGGCCGTCGACTGACTTACCCTGTTTTCGACGTATAGATTGTCAGGTTTACTGACTCTTGAACATGCAACATATAATTGTCCATGGGAAAAACAATCCGTATTCAGATCTATACCTCATTATTCTAATGATGTTTCCCTGTGTCCCGGTCGTCATTTATATTCCCTGTGTCCCGGTCGTCATTTGTGTCCCGGTGTCCCAGTTTGTAATTTCTCTTTGAGTGTCCCGGTCGTCATTTATATTCCCTGTGTCCCGGTGTCCCGGTCGTCATTTGTATCCCAGTGTCCCGGTCTGTAATTTCTATTCGAACAATCCCTGTGTCCCGGTCGTCATTTATATATCCCGCCTGTGTCCCCGGCGTCCCCGTTGAAGTTGTGTCCCTGTGTCCCGGTCGTCATTTATATTCCCTGTGTCCCGGTCGTGATTTGTGTCCGGGTGTCCCAGTCTGTAATTTCTCTTTGAGGTTCCCGGTCGTCACTTATATTCCCCATGTCTCGGTCGTCATTTGTGTCCCGATCTGTAATTTCTCTGCCATTGTAGGTTCTTCAGTCATTTTACAATTAAACATTTTTCCGTGAACGCATGTCTTAAATACCATTAATGACGTCACCGTCATAGCAAAAATGACGACAACTAACTTCATGACGTCAGTCGACACAGAAACATGACGTCACCTGATCCACAGACAGACAGACAGACAACTTATTTTTATATATATAGATATATGTTTTTAACTACGTAAAACTTGCGAATATACAACATTCTTCGATGTCCCATTGTCTGTGCAGATAAATAAATTGTCAGGTTTACCGACTCTTCAACATGCAACATAAAATTGTCCATGGGAAAAACAATCCGTATTCAGATCTATACCTGATTATTCTAATGATTGCCCTTGAGCTTTGTTGATGGTGATTGCTAATCGAACATTCCCTGTGTCCCCGTCGTCATTTATAAAATACATTCGTTTTTGAATTGGTATATGATGTGTCCCGGTCTTCATTTATATTCCCTGTGTCCCGGTCGTCATTTGTGTCCCGGTGTCCCGGTCTGTAATTTCGTCAGTCAACAAACATGACGTCAGACGACAAACAACTTCATGACGACATACAGGTCAATCCTTATAATGACGTCGGTCGACAAACATGACGTCAGTCGACCCACAAACATGACGTCAGTCGACAGACACACAAACAACTTATTTATATACATATAGATATATAGATATATTCCCTGTGTCCTGGTGTTCCGGTCGTCATTTGTGTCCCGGTGTCCCGGTCTGTAATTTATCTTTGAGTGTCCCGGTCGTCATTTATATCTCCCGGTCGTTATTTGTGTCCCAGTGTCCTAGTTTGTAATTTATCTTTGAGTGTCCCGGTCGTCATTTATATTCCCTGTGTCTCGGTTTTTAGTTTTCTTTTTCTCCTTTATTTTTCGTTTTTTTCCTTTTCTTAGTTCTTTTTCTTTTTCAGTTTTTAGTTTTTTTAGTTTTTTTTTTAGATTTTGTTTTTTTTTTCCTTTTAGTTTTTTTTATAGTTTTTACCTTTTTTTAGTTTTTTTTGTTTTTTTTTTCTTTTTTAGTTTTTTACTTTTTTTTAGTTTTTTAGCTTTTTTAGTTTTTTAGTATTTTCTTTTTAGTTTTTTTGCAGTTTTTACCTTTTTTAGTTTTTTTTCTTCTTTTGTATTAATGCTAAAGCCAAGGTTCGAACCTGGAACCTCTCGGACATGGAACATAACGCTTTAGCAACTCAGCTACTTCGGCTTGAATATATTCGTTTTTGAATTGGTATATTGTGTCCCGGTGTCCCGGTCTGTAATTTTGTCTGTCGACAAACATGACGTCAGACGACAAACAACTTCATGACGGCCTACAGCTCAATCCTTATAATGACGTCAGTCGACAAACATGACGTCAGTCGACACACAAACATGAAGTCAGTCGACAGACACACAAACAACTTATTTTTATATATATAGATATATATATATCTATCCATATTCACAGGTGGGACACATGGACACAACTACAATGGCGCGTGACTAATATGGCACGTAACGACTTACACGGCGGGGGGGCTTTGGGTTGGGGGTGCGAAGCGCCCCCACCAACTAGCCACTGGGTTGGCGCGAAGCGCCACCCCAACAGCTAGTAAATTTTAAGTCACTAGCTGCTGGTGTGGCGCTTCGCACCACACCAACACATAGTTGGTGGGGGGAGCTTCTCCCCCCCAAGCTCCCCTCCCCGTGCGTGTAAGTCGTTACGCAGCATTGTAATTGTGTCCCTGTGTCCCACCTGTGAATATAGATAGATATACATATGTTTTTAACTACGTAAAACTTGCGAATATACAACATTCTTCGCTGTCCCATTGTCTGTGCACATACAAAGCCTTATATACTTATAATGACGTCATATGCAAACGCTCTTTTTAAAAACAAACAAAATGCATACATACAACTTATTTTTATATAGATAGAAAGATAGATAGATATACATATACAATACAAATTAACTACGTAAAACTTGCGAATATAAAACATTCTTCGCTGTCCCATTGTTTATGCATATAAATAGACTGTCAGGTTTACTGACCCTCGAACATACAACATACAATTGTCCATGGTAAAAACAATCTGTATTAAGATCTATACCACATTTTTCTAATGATTGCGTTTGAGCTTTGTTGATGGTGATTGCAAATGCTAATCGAACTGGGAATTGCAATCTTTTAAATTGAAAAAGCAGATCCGTTGGATCATGAGAATGCAAGGAATAAGAACAGCATCACCCTCAAAAGGCCCTGTCAAAGATTGTTGCCTCTATTACGTTTTCCATTGTTTTTACACCACATTTACGTTTTCCACCACACATTGCATGTGTGGTGGAAACCCTGGGAGATCCAGGGAATTTAAAAATTCAGAAGGATAATTCACCGCTTCATTTGGTTCCAGAACTGTGTCAACTGACTTTTAATGGACTCCCAAATAATAAGTTTGCATTGCTGCAATACTTTACCCGTCCCAGATGATTTGAAAATATTGCACGTGGGAGTTTCTGTAGAATGCAAGCTCCTGCCTATACTAAATTGTACATAAAATTTTTTTTTAATTAATTTCTGTTCGTTTTTTTTTAATTAATTTAAAAAAAAACTTTTTCCGCAAATTGAGTTTTTCAGAGAAAAGTTAAGAACTCCATTAAGCTAAAAATGAGCAAAACTAGAATCAAATGATCTATCAATCATAGAACTACCCTCACTAAATTTATGAAACCCAAAACAGACAGAAATTACAACAAATAACCGATTCAAACTCTAAACGAGCAGAAACTAACATGAGTAGGGCTCAAATCCCCTATGCCTTCCAAAGACCAGAACATAATTTGCACTTTATTGAAAAAAAACACAAGTGAAAACAAGGGAGGGACTACTTGACCTCTATCACTTTTGAATCTACCTCTAATTTCAACTAAATGAGCCACCTTGTTTAAGCCACAAGACTTTTTGAGAAAAATTTCTTTTTTTGTATTTTTTGTGTTTTTTTTAAATAAATTATCTTTCTCTCTAAAAAAAAAACAAACAAAAAAACATTGTCAGTTTTGTATACATATGCTTATATATATTCCTTAAAATCAGAATAATATTTGAATTATTAAAGTTGTAAAAGTGAAAATATAAAAAAAAAATCAGCAAGAGTGCAAATTATGTTTTGGCCTTGTGAAGGCCTTGTAATTTTTGTTCGTTTCGGTTTTTATTTATTTATTGAGACTGGTTTGTGGTGGTTTATTGTGTACTGGTTTTGGTATACTATATCACTTATATATCCTTTCAATATTTGCATGTGTATGTTTTTTTTTATTATTGAAATTCCAACTAAACGTTTCAACTTTATGCCCTTAGTGTCATTAGTTACAGTAACCGTAGAAGTAGCATCAAAAGTACACATAGTATCTTCTGGCTATGTCAAAATCTGCCAAAACTTATCCTGAAAGGTCTTACTTAATGATGTAAGCCGTTATTATGATATTTGTGTTTAGTCAAAGGAGTGATAGCTGGAGGCGTTGGGGGAGGGACTATTTGACCTCTGTCACTTTTGACTCTGCTTTTAATGCCAACCTCCACCATAACTTACCCTGAAAGGCCTGTGATATTTTTGTTTGGTGAAAAGAAGGGTAGGTTGGGGAGGGGTGTTAGTTGACCTCTATCACTTTTGACCCTTAAAAGGGAATTAGAACTTCCAATTTTCAATCAAATTAACCTCCTATAAAGTTAAGGACCCATCCCTTCCATCAAAACCTTAAATGAGTCAAGGGCATAACTAACAACCCTTTCTCCCAGGCCCTGGGTGTTTGACTCGATCCTAAAATCCTAGTTACATGATAATTGGACAATTTAGAATAAAATGGCTATCTAAGAATGTTGGAAGTTTTAAATTAAAATGGTGCGAATTTAATTGAAAATGTGGTAAATTGATGGGATGATCTAAAACCCGTATTCACATTGTGAGAAATATAAAAATAAGACCATATTTTATTTCTAAGGTCCTGTTTTCATGTTGAATTTAGGGATAGAAAATTGTAAAAATGTGCAATAATTGATATTAAAATGATTTAAAATAGACTAAAAATGATCTAAATTGAATATATGAGTTTAGTGAGACAGGACATAGATTTACTGTACTACTAATTGCATAAAACTTACAGAATAAAAAGTCGAATTTGATCATTGTGTCGAAGTGCTACTCTCCCTTTGAGAATAGAACCTGCAGCACCATCTAATAAAACGAATTAAGATGTAAAAAAATAGGATATTTGAAACGCCCAAAGCTAAGAAAAAAAGAAAAAATTTATCATATGTCGTTTTATTACCACTTATTCCTATGTTTGAATTCTATTAATTCTTAATTTGGCTTCTATGCATTTTTCAAGCTTAATCGGTAAGACAAAAATTTAGGAGAGGGGGTAGGTGTAGGGGGCCATAAACCTCCCCCTCCCTCCTCTGATATTGTCCTGCTTACTAGAAAATAATGAAGAAAGAACTTCAAATGATGGTGATTTCAGCCAGGAATAGATTTTTGATTCGTTTTGTTTTGTACTTTGGACAAATGTGAAAACGACAAAAGTGATTTGCATCTTTTTTATTTAACTAATTTTTTTTAGTCGCTTGCTCCTAGAAACTAGAAACCATTTTCAGTTCTTACTGGTCATTCATGAACTGTACACTGGTACATTAACATGCAGAACTAATCACTGGCGAATTTACATATAAAATTGAATTCATAAGCATTCAGAGTTGAACATTTATTTTAGCCAATTATTTCAAAAATAATTAGCTCTAAATGTTGGAATTTTTCATAGGCTTTGTATATCTGCGAGCCTGAAATGCCCAATATCTTTTACTAAATTAGTCATTTAGTAAAATAGCCATATAATAAAATAGTTCTCCTTAGTTAAGGCGGATTTTATTTCAAATAACAATTGAAAACAGTTAACTTAGGAAACTTAGAAAAGAACTGATTTATATGGAACTGAGAAGTTCTGGTGTCTTTGTAGGAGGGGGGATAGAAATTAATTGATTGAATCAGAAACTGTCTTTTTTCCCCCAAAAAAAAATTATTTTCTGGCAACACTCCACCATAAAGGTGGATATACCACACATGACTTTTTAAAAGATGAGATATTTTAGTAAGAAGTTTAAGGGTGGATGGTTGGTGAGATGAAGTCTAATATTTAGGGAGTTTCATATTAGGGACCTCAAAGTATGGCTTGGGGGTGGAAACAACTGCAAAGCTAAGTATTCAAGGCACATCTAGTTTATCAAACGTTGCAAATTTACAAATTCTGCGGAACGGTCTTGGTTTACAGCTCAAATCCTTAGGTAGCGTGGGAGGGGGCAAGGGTACTTCTAAATTTTGTTGGGAGAACGGTTCAAATTGCTGTCTTCTTGTCAATTTCAATGTTTCTGCACTAGAAATTCCCATTAGACTTTTTCTTATGCCTAAGTAACAAGGTAAAAGTAACAAAGAAACAATGTGGTAGGAAGTTGTCAAACTAAAACATATGTGCAAAATTTTACTGTTTATCGTTCACAAACGCTAAAATATCACGTTCCTTCATTCCATTATAATTTTTTGTCTTCTAAAGGCAGATTTTACTGTGCAACATTCAATATTTGCAATTCAATGACTATTCCATGCCTTTTGGTCTAGCTCTCAGGAGTCATTTATCATCTTGTGTAAAAAAGAAAAAAGAGCACAAAAGCGGTAAGGATAAAAAAAGGTTTTTTTTTCGTTTAACAAGCTAGGGAACTAAATATCTTGAAATTTGGATTATCAGCTATGGTGATCCCAACAATGTACTTTTTGTTTAATCCGACGTCATTTTTAGGAGTTCTTGGCATATAACCATAATAAAACGGTTGACAAATCCCCTACAGTCCCCGGGGTAAGAGCTGCATTACCTATTCCTAAAATTTAAGGGTTTTTTAAAAAGCCGTTCTTTAAAGTTTTGAAATAACTAGACCTCCAGGGTCGAACTCAATTCCCAAACCTCTAGGGCAAGGTCTGTAAGTTGTGCAAGTTGTTTTTTGTGAAAAAATGAGGCTTAGTAGAAGAAAGTTCGTATAAACTGTGATTAGAAATCGAAAGTTTATTACCCTTGTTAAAAGTGATCAAAAGGCAACTAGCCCCTCCCACGATCTTTTTTCCCAAAATTCATCACATCAAAGTTTAGAGGCAGTAATTTTGTTCTAAGTTCAAATAATTATGCCTTTAGGGTAGAAACATCTCCCCCAGCCTCCATGCAAGGGCTATAAGCTATGGCATTGGCCCTATTATTAACAAGTTAGATTTTTTAGTGGGGAAAAGCACGTGCTTGATCCTGGGTCTCTAAAACGACTTACGGTGTTAAAGCGAATATTTATCAAGACCTATTGTAATCCTACAGCAGTATAGTCTACCACCAACAGCTGGCTTCTCAGTCTTACTGCCCTGCACCTCGGCCATAAAGATGGCCCTTGAAAGCCCATGTGCATCCTTTTGATAGGCCTCTTTATAATGTGATGTGTAAATATGACCTCCTCCATTCCTATAATTCCTCATAATTTCACTAAAAGGCGCTTTTTATTTGTTTCTTTTCTGCACTAATTGTATGTTTTGTTTTTATAAACATTTAGTTTCTAAAAATAGAGTAATAATTTAATTTATATCTTGGGGAAAAACCTCGCTCCGGAGAAACTCCAAAGATTATTTTCAGGGAAAGTAACGTTAAAAACCCAAATTATTTACATAAAAGAGTACACATAATTTAAGAAAATGACGTTAAAATGACGATAACACAATTTTTTAATACAGAAAAAAAATTAATTTCTTTTACGAATGATTGCTCCGTGCACTTTTTTAAAAACACTGATGTGCTTCTGTTTCGAGCACTAAGAACAGTAATAATTTCCTAGATGGGGCTTATCTAAAGAGCATCAACTCACTCTTCTAAATGACTGCATCGTACAGATGACACGTTAAGTCTGCACATTACCTATTGTACCTCATTCCTTCATATAGATGGGGTAGTTGTAGAATCTTAGGAAGGCTAAATCATGAGCGTACATGTCACGTATAAAAAAATAGAAAATTGTTTTAAGAAAAAGACTCTGCAGTTTGTGCATTTACATGTTATACAAAATCAAGGTTTAAAATGATTAAATAAAAAAACATGTTTTTTTAACTGAAAGTAAGAAGTAGCATTAAAACTCAAAACGAACATAAATTATTTTTTTTATGAAGTGTTGCACCCTCCTTAATACCTTGCCCTTTCGCTAAAGCTGTTAGCTTTTTTTATAAAAGTCTCCCATTTAAACTGAACGACCTCTGTGTTTCAGAAGCCGTTCTTAAAATTTGGGACAAACAGTGAAACTCTAGCGTAAAGATCAAGATATTGAGGAGGAAACAACCCTTCAATTGTGGAATAATTTTACCACGACAATAAACACCACGAACTGTATAAGTGGTAGCATTCGAAAAGAAGAAGAAGAAAAAACAATGATCTTAAGTTATTTTTTAAAAAATCCGAAAAAGTTTTACCACAACCAACCGTAATTCTTTAAATGACTACATGATGGAATATATTTTATTTGCGTCTGTTCCTCTCTTCTCTGAGGCCCACTTATTTTATTGATAATATTTAAAGTAGCCTCAACAATTTTAGAATTCTAAAATGTCATCAGAATGTAAAGTGGTCTGAAAAAAATACTACAAGAAAGACAGTAATTATTTAAGTAGTTTCTTGTAGAGATCTTGACTTGCAGTCCTCATAAATTCTTCAGCACAGCAATATTTACGGGCATAAGAAAAATCTCTGGTAGAGGCTCTGCCAGGAACTTTTTTCAATTTTTCTTTTGGGAACAGTAAAAATTCGTAAGTTACCGTTGAGGGAGGGGGAGCCGTAGGATGAACAAGTGTAAATGCTTGTCTCGTGAAACGAAAAAGATTTCTACTCGTTGGGATATTGAAGGATTTTTCGGTTGGAGTCGGAAATTGTTGGATTTTGAGACCAGTGCAGTGTCGAAAAAAAAGTAAAATTTTCTGTTGTTGGGTGACGCAATTTTCAAGTTCAAACAGTTCGTGGTAATGAACTGTAAGAAAGGAGTGACTCGGCTCAATCTTAACCGAAACTCTAATAAACAGAATTTAGACAACAATAGATATATCAAAATAATTGGGTTTGTATGCTGATTTCAAATATGTTAGCCTTATCAAGCTTATTTTTGCCCATCGAAAGTTACAAGCATGCGAAAGTTTGCCTTATTTTGAAACAAGCGAGAAACACCCCTAAGATTCACAGAATCTTCATGAAAACCATATCATCAGATTTGGCATATCAGAAACCCCTACTGTAGAAGTTTCAAGCCCCTATCTACAAAAATCATTTGGTAATATATAGTAAAATTTTATTTTCAATCTAATGCTATCTACAAAACTGTTGAAACGTGTATTTAAAGGGAATATCATTTTTATGATTTTATAATGTATAGTGTACATAATATCTGCGATTAAGCAAGAATAAATATATCTAACCTGTGCTTTTTTCTCACTCCTTCGTAGGCCTATAGATGGGATAGTTGTAGAATTTTAGGAAGGCTAAATCAGGCCAAATTATCACTTTCCAGATTACTTTCCAGATCTTGATACACGTACCGTCAGTTGGATTGTAGATATTTTTAAATGTGAATTTTCTATGATACCAGATGAACATTCATGTTTGGCAGAAGCAGTTCTTGAACTTCGATTTTATGCTGAAACTTGTATTCAATTTTAGAGTAAATCAATCCTATCATTTTCTTGGATGTTAAAAGCTGCAAAGGCTTCCAAATATTATATGAAGAGGCTGTTAAAATTGCAACGATTTGGAACAGCATATTTGTGCGAGCAAGGCTTTTCGACTCTAATTAACATAAAAAGGAAGAACAAAAATGGATTAAATGCCGAAGGCTGTATTCAAATCCCTCTTACATCAAAAAGTCCTAATTTTGAAGCAATTGTATCGAACATGAAACAACATCATTTCTCAAAAACGTGAAGGAAGAATGTTTTCTATTATTCTTTTTTTCTAATTTTTTCCTCACAATGTTTTCCTCTTTAACAAATTCCTATTATATTTAGAAAGAGCATTAAAAAGTCATCGCGCTTCTTGTCCTTTTCGTCCTTCTTACGTACGTATATCAAGATCTTGAAAGTAATCTCAAATCCGCTTTCTGAGCTTGACAAGATGTTTTACAATTATTTCCTTGATGTCAGCAAAAGTAATATTTTCGTACCAAAAACAAAGCTAACCTTGAAAAAGAAGTTATCTTGTTCTGTTCTACATTCTGTCTCCAATATAGCAGCTCTAATCCAAACGCAGACACTATTTCTCTCGCTGAAATGATATCAATATTCTTTCCTTGCAATTTATTTTACATATTTATACACTCAAAAATGTCCGCTAAATATGTGAGATATGCAACCCATGAAGAGTATTTAAACTTATCTGCGGGAATATTTTTTTGATCAACCATAAAAATTCCGACTTCAGTTTTATGATTCCATACTTGATATAGTACATTTCTACCACAGAGCCACCTTACTTCTGTATAATAAAGTAGGTCCGTATATTCAGCTTCACTGCCCTGTCAGAGTTCTCAAAATAGCCACGTGACTAGTGCATATCCCTTGATAATACTTTCAATCTTGACTACATCATTCATGACGGTTTCCGGTGTAAGTTCTAAATATTTGACCATAAGGGCCTGACAAAGGATCATACAGTAGATAATATCAATATTTGGGTTATTCTTTTTTGTGAAAGCTGATAAACCATTTATAGGCATAGCTGGAGGTTCATCTAAAGATACAGAAATGATATTTTTCCATATTAAACTTTTCCCATTGAAGTAATCATGTACTTCACAGTAAATATCAATTCCACGAGATCTCAATTTCAGAGGAACAAAACAGCAATTCCTCTTCAAAATTATCTGCACCTTTATCTGTGAATTGCTACTAAAATCAGTTGTCTCATTAAGCTGAATAGCAAAATTTTTAACATATTTTAATGCGAAAATAACCTGCTCCTTCACATTTTCTTCTAATATAGAAATTCATTTTTTCACAATTTTCGCAGACAAGGGCACTGAATTCAGTTTCTTCGCTTCTTTTTGTCCACTCATAATCACTGCCATTTTTACAGGAGCTTGTTTAACCAAATCTTCACCACTCGTGTATGGTTTCTGATTTTGAGCAATAAAACAGGCTACTTCTAAGCTGACCCTTAATGCAGAATGCTGATCAAATGTACCAAACAAGTTTCAAAATATTTATAAATTTTCAAAGTATTCTTGTGATTTGGAAGACAGGTGTGAATGCAAATTATCTAAATGTTTCTTCAACTGACTTTTTTTTAAAGATTCTGAAGTCAGTATCTTCATACATACAACTCATTGTGGTTTCATTGTACCATTGTCTTCCATTTGTGTAAACTGTAATTAAGGAATTCGTCTTGATGTTTTCTTTTTCTATCTGCTACCATCTCAAAGGAGATAGAAAATAATAATCAAATACTTGAATTAAATTTTCAAATCCTTATCAATTTCTAATCAAATTTTCTAATTTTCTAATCTTTATCAATATATTGATTATTAATGATAAAATGCTGGTCTATTCAATAAAAAAAACTAGAAAAACTGGCTCTCCGACTCGTCAATGTATTTGTATCTTGACCACAGCTTAGATACCAATACAGTTATGAAAACTCCTCTCTTGCCCTTGAGAAGCTTTTGGTACAGATCTCTGAACTTGGCGGCTCCTCCAAACCCACGCTCCGATGCGTAGATTGTACTAAAACACCATAGGTGGGAACGGAATTTTGTTTTGTTGCATACACAGCTTAGATTCCAGTTACCAATTAGATACCAATACCAGTTTCCTGTCTCTATAGACGCCATTGGGGGGGGGGGGGGGGGGGTCAGGGTTGGGCAAATGCCCACCCAAGATTTTCCAGGGGGGCCCAAGCTTCCACCACAAAGGGCCCTTTTCCAGCCATAATTATCCATTATGTCCAACATAATCCATTCTGTTAAAATGATTTGAACTAACTGCAAGCCTATTAGCCAAAGAGCGTAATTACCTGACGACCCTTGGGGTAATTACGCTATTTGCTATTAATCATTGTAAACTTTGAAAGTAGGTTAGATTCATAATAAAAGTCTTAAGTTCCATCGAATGCCCCATGCCCACCGCAAGATTTGGCCCAAATGGCGCCTCTGCCTGTCTCCAGCCGCTAGCATCGTTACCGCGCACTGTGTCCCAAAAATAAATCGAGTTTTCATAACTGTATATTAGTAGCCAAGCTGTGATCTTGAAGGCACGGCACAGACTGAGCAGGTAGCCGGAACTGTGCTTTACTGCGCACAGATTTAACTCAAGAACACTGTAGTGGTAAGGAATGAGATGACGTTCTCTCCATATGCTGCTAAATCGTTTAAATTACTAACATGTTTATAAGATATCAGTTTAAAAATGTACACTTTTTACTCACAGAAGTTTCATTTTACCCCTAAAAATTTCATTTTTACCCCATTTGGGGTGATTTACCCGCGTTCCCTGACCACTGCCTTTGACGAATGTGTTGTTATTTATATCATATCTACGGGATGTGTAGCCAATTTTATCCATAATTTTACCCAGAGAGTATACTTCTGTATTTTTTCTTTTGAAAGTAAACTCAGCAAAACGCAGTAGACTCCAATAGGGGTGTAGTGTCTCGTTGCAAATAAGTCTCTTTAAAAAATAGTACTTGTAAAAAAGGAAGCGAAACATAGGGATGGAGCGCTAACTTGCATGCTTTGTTGCTAATAACTTGTTGTTAACATTGAGATACGAGCTTTCGAGCTTTCATTGCGACATACAAGCTTTCTTAGTAATGATCAAATTGATTTTTTTTGTTACTAGAATGTGCCTATTATCAGGATGTTAGTATAAAAAGCAAATGAGAATAAAGAGAGAATAAAGACCATAAAGAGAACAGAAGTGTTCGATAAATTCTATCACAATCTCTGAAATTATCATTGGTTAAATCATTTATTTGTGCCTTTTTAGGTGGGATTGTTGCAATGAGAAAAAACACGAGAAGCCTTCCGAGATGAAAGAAAGATATTTTATAGCTAAGTTCTACTTAATTGTCAAGTTCTACTTAGTTAGTACTATTTAGCCAAATGCGGTTAGCATGCTAGATTTGAAATCCTTTGTCTATAAAGTGGAGGACAGGGGTTCGAGTTCTGGTGAAACCAGTTATTTGGTTTGAGACGGGTGTCAGTGGCGTGATACTGTAAGCTCATTCAGAGTCAACCAAGCTCTAAATGGCTGTCTAGAAAAATCTGGGGGAGGGTAAATTTGAAGGGTTTGCGAAAACACAGGGTGGCTGGTCCCCAGCTTCCCAGTGCATTTTCTGGCTTTGGGCTAATGAAACAGAGATCAGTATCACTGGTAGGGACTGTAAAGTCCAATTTTGCATCCTTAACCTTTTTATCTAGTATTACTTAGTTCTAATAGTGAATCTCTACTTGTAATAAAGTTCTTAAGGCTAAATAAACTTTGTTGATATGTCACTAAGGCGAATGTGCTATTTGAAGTTTTGAGTATGGTATTTTTCTGCTCTCGTGCTGTTTTTGTCTGAACCAAAGAGTATGGGTAGCTTCTAAAAGTGGGAACTGACGCTAGGGTGGAAAAAACTTTCAATACCATCTAGCGATTGGCGAAACTTTGACTTTTTCAGCGCCATAATAAGAATAATTAGTTAAACTAGTGTAATTGGTAAAATCATGGTAGTAATAAGTGTCTAATCTCAGTTTCTTAACAAAAACGATTAATAAGCTTGATAAATGCCAAGTGTTACCAAACTCTAGATGGCATTGGTGGTTCTTTTGGCGACACTAGTGCCAGTTTCCACTCTTATAAGTTTCTCATACTCTTTGGTATGAACAAAAAAAGAAAATTGGGCTACCTTAGCTGAGGTTCAATCAATACATCTACTGAATCACATGTTTGAAGTTGGGTGTGTTGGGGTGAAGTTGGGTTTTTATATTACCATGTTGATAGTCTGCTGAAAATGAACGAAAGAAAAGAACAATTTTCCTATTTTGTAAGCAATTTTAGATATTTCTCCAAGGAAAAGTCCAAGTAATGTCTTTAGTCAGACTTTCAAGACTTCCAGAAGGAACATAAGCCTTGAGAGAGGGTTTCAGAGGGAATATATACCTCACAGAATTTAGACGTTTTAAGTATTAAAGTATTAATCTTTTGAATTCCTAAAATAATACTAGAAAAAAAATCAAAATGTCTTTCTCATGCTATAGTTGGAGATCTTTAATATATTTTCTGTAATAAGAAATCTTGCATTTTTAGACCCAAATATTGGCAAAATAAATTTGAGAGACATGAGATAATTTGAGTTCTTGTTCGGGTAGAACGTACAGGACTAACTACAAGGCCATTCTGTGGGTGATGGCAACATTTTGTACGAAATGATTATGTTCGTCTGTAGGCATGTTTATTCCTTCATCAGTGTGCTAATATCCTACATCTTTTGACAAAAAATAACAATAACGAAAATCTGAAGATTCTAATCGTACTTCTTTTAGGCCGTTCTTTTGCAAACAATTTTCTTTATTCTGCTCCAAAAAGTGGACTTTGGTGGGATTGTCATCAAAGTTCTCTCTTCAATTTTCTGTTTGGCAGTAAGCTGTAAGATCTTGGCAGTTTTATAACTGCCACTTTTATAACTGGCAGTTTTATAACTGCCACTTTTATAACTGGCAGTTTTATAACTGCCAAGTTATAAAACTTGGCTATGACCTTGTAATATATATGACCTTATAAAAAGTAATGACCTTGATTTAAAAGATCATAAAAACGGAATATCTGTGAATTGTAAGATCTTAGCACATTGATAAAGCAAAAACGATAACCTAAGAAGAAAGAAGTAAGATCTTAGGTACAAGATTTTAGCAGTTTGATGAGTGAAAGAACAAGCATTATAAGGTACACTTTCCTTATGAAGAAACGACACAACGGGGGTAGATCCAGGATGGAGGGGGGAGGGGAGTGGCGGGCTGTCAGGCCATAGTTATGATGGCCTATTGTTTTACTTGACTAACCCGTTGGCTAAAGCTATGATTACCTTTTGATAATTTTATGCGAACCTGAGGTACCCTTGTTCTATTTGTGCGACCAGTTGTTGCAGCGTCCGTGTCGTGACAATATAATTAGTAGCTTAAATGTGCAAATTTTTCCTACAGTTGATCTAAGAACTTCTCAAAAATTATTGCAGAAAGCTACGAGTGAACATGGTTCATGAACATGAAACATGGTTCATGTTTTTCAATTAATGGACTTTTTATTTAGTTGTATTTTATTAACAGTTTATTATTATTATTAATTACTATTCAATTTCATTACAATTTAGACATTTAGCTCCTATGCAGAAAATACTTAGTTTGTTTGCCCATATTATGATCTACTTATATTGTGGTAGCGGTGGTTTTTTTTTTGGGGGGGGGGGGGGCAAAATTGTCACCGGGTGACGAAAAACCAAGCTACGCCTCTAGCACATCCTAAAATCAAACACCAAAATACGAAGCTATACGAAGATACCGGAAATCAACGAGTTAGTTTTGAAATTTTGGAGGGGAAGCATTTAGACCAAAAAAGTCCCTTGGTCAAAAAGTATGGAGTTTTGCTTAAATCATAGGCTGAAGTTTGTTCCTTACTTCGTCGCAGTGATCACTGCAACCATGATTGACGTCTACGTCCCACAAACAGCATAAAGAGAAAGACTTCAGAGGGATTCTTTTAGTAACTGTTAGTAATTTTAATAATCGTATTTTTACATTAATAAATTGATTGATTGACTTATAAGGGAGATTGAGGTTCGTGTCTCATAAGAAGTCTTACGGTTTTATGTAAGCTCCCATAATGTATTATAAAGTTTTACATATTAATGCTTTATCTATTCTTCACATATTTCAATGCCCCCCTCCCCTTATAAAACTGTGCTGCTTCCTTTTGATTCTGCTCATTCATAGTTTTATGCAACTCAAACATGGTTCATGTTTTTCAATTAATGGACTTTTTATTTAGTTGTATTTTATTAACAGTTTATTATTATTATTAATTACTATTCAATTTAATTACAAGTTCTAGTGTTTATTAACAAACATAATTATAATTTAAATGTTTAAAGTAATCAACCAATCAGCCTTATTTTTATAGAAATGTCAAATATCATAAAAAAATCAATTGACAATATTGCGCTTTAATTCAATGCTGACGTCAGTTGAATGACGTTTTGTATTTAAAGGATGCAAACATCCATATCGACCATAGTGGTTTCTCTATGAATTGTTAAGCAAGCAAAAATATTACCCGGGTATCTATACCTTAAAGGCTTTCATAACGATTTGTTGTCTTGGGTATGCAAAGTGTATTGTCAGTATTCAGTTAAAATATACAGGTGAATACTATTATTGATACATTTAGGATTACTGGCTAAGTTAAAAAGTCCCCCCACCCAAAAAAAAATCTAAGAGTTATAAATGGGCTATTAGAAAGTTTGAAGTTTTATTTCTGGTAAAAGGATGCTTGGTAATTTTCATTTGGTAAGAACGTTTGTATATATTTTGAGAGAGATATTTGAGAGAGAGAGAGAGAGAGAGAGAGAGAGAGAGAGAGAGAGAGAGAGAGAGAGAGAGAGAGAGAGAGAGAGAGAGAGAGAGAGAGAAAGAGAGAGACAGAGAGATCAGAGATCGGTAAGACTTCTGCTTATTTGTCCCACCAACTTTCATCCCAACCCCTCCAATCTAAGCGTTTTCCATGATTTAAGGTTCCCCCACCCCAAACTTCCCCCCAATGTCACCAGATCTGGTCGGGATTTAAAATAAGAGCTTTGAGACACAATATCCTTCTAAATATCAAACTTCATTAAGATCTGATCACCCATTTGTAAGTTACAAATACATCTTTCTAATTTTTTCAAATTAATATAACATAATAACCTTACCCAATTGTAAAAACGAATCATAATTTTGAGTGAAAAGCCCCTTAAAAGTTCAAAATCTGTATTACTCCTGTCAAAAGCCCTTTAAAGATAAGAGTTTACGGGTTTAAATACCTTCATTCTAGTCTTAACTATACCATAAAAGGTGATAATTGTTTCTCAATGCAGGTGAAGTAATTATGAGTAATTATGGAATATAGTAGCTTAAAAAACAGTGAAAAGTTGAATTTTTCTAAGGTAAGCAAGGATTTACACTTTTAATAGTAATATAGGATCAAATTTGACCAAAATATAAGCTGTAATGCACAAAAAACTGCGTTATATAGAGGAGGGGGAAGGGGTATAGTTAGGGATCTCAAAATAACTTCCTGGGATATACTTTAGCCTGTAGACACATCCCTGAAAGTTTCAATTCTCTAGCCCAACAACTTTCCAAGATAGCACGAAGTCAATTAACTAGAATTTTACCGGCCTTTTTGCTAGTCTGGAGGGGGATTCTGTAATTAATTTTGCCCCGGGCATCACCAGCCCTAGGAAAGGCTACTGATATGCTATATTTGGTCAATGTTGATATTACCTGAACAATTGTTTTGGGTCATGAAACTATTGTTAATAGATGCATTTTGACTTTTTGAACATCTTTTCTCTCTTGCAAAACTACCGCAAACTCATCTGTATGTACTCACCTATCTAAATGTATAACATGATTTCATATTATTGACTTACCAATAAAGTGGACATACCACTCGATGCATTTTTTTATGCTCTTTACGAATATAATAATCACTTCTATTGCAAATTCAAATTTAAGCACTTTTTGAGCTCTTAAGAATGACGAATTTTCAATTAAAGTATGAGTTGTCGGTCGTTTTCGACAAAATAATACTACATTTTCTTAGTGCCAAAATTATTAATAGTCATGTTAGATTAGGTCAAAAAGTGCTTAAATTTGAATTTGCGATAGAAGTGATTATCATATTCGTAAAGAGCGGACAAAAGGCATCGAGTGGTATGTTCCCTTTATTGGTAAGTCAATAATATGAACTCTGACACGTTTACCTGTGGAAGGGGGTAAACTGAGGTCTGGGAGAGGCAGTTACACTCTACTCCAAAGCAAATAACGCTCCCGCTCTATAGTCGTAATTCTAGACCTTTATCATGTTTTTCGAATGGAATACCGCATATGGGGACTCAGTAGGCTACAGCAATCTATTACTTATAAAAAAAAGTTTCAATTTTATCCAAATAGACGCGTCGTCACTCTGTGTGAGAGTGAAATTACTTACGAGCAAAATTATCCTATCCTGCTTATTTATTATATTTATTATTTATATTTATTTATTATTATATTGTATTTATTTATTATTTATTTATATTTATTTAGCATTATTTTATTTATTATTATTTATTATTTATTATTATTATTATTTATTATTGTTTATTTATTATTATTTATTTATTATATTTATTATTATTTATTTATTATATTTATTTATTATATTTATTATTATAAGCTTATTTATTTTCGCTGTTATTAATGGCTGGATAAAAATTTAAGCTGATACAATTTTATTATATTGACTAGGAAGTGTCTGAAAATAGTTCCTGTGTAACTCAAACCCCCGTTCAAGTAAACCCTCGTTTAACTCGATCCATTCAACCCAACTCTAATTCAACTGAAGCACCGTGCAATTCAACCCTCATTTAACTCGACCCCGTCAAACTAAATCCACACGCAATTTCATCCCCAATTTAATCCGGTACTTACGTGTTATCCCGACCACACTCAAAAAGTTAAGTTTTGTTAATCATAAAGAAATATACCTAGATATGATGAAAATACACTGGTTCAGTAACAAAATTATGTAAACTACAACAGAGAATCATGGAAAGCAGGCCACCCAAGAGCGTATTATATTAAGTATCTAACGTAACCAACTCTATATTAAATATTTAATCAAGATAAACCTGCATAGTAGTTTATCTTACTCTGGCTGAGCTGCTTATCCGAGAATGCACTCAGAATAGTGGTTTTAAACAGACTAACTTTTTTGAGTGTGGTCTGTGGTCTGGATACCACGTAAGTACGTTCAATCTAACCCCTGCAAGAGTTACGACTAATTTAGCTTGAATGAGGCATGATTTTCCTATGGTTGATCACATCTTAAGGAAATATGCTAATAAAATGACACTTCTGGTATCTTATGCTCTTTCCAAATATTGGGGTTGCTTTTCTGACAATGTACCCCCCCCCCTCTCGAGGTCTCAGATATAGCTATATAATTGCCTACACGAAAACCAAAAGAAAACATTACAACGATTAGATTATTACTTTTATTTGCATCATACTTATATACATATTTTAATTCACTTCTAATTATTTTTTATCTAACTATTGTGCTGAAATGTCAATGATTAACACTGATTAACACTGATTAACAATTAGACATCATGTATCATGGGATGCAAAATAGAAAACTGTATTACTATGGCCATCTGTTGGACCATCAGGACGAGAAGGGCGCGTTGTCAGAAAAGTGACCAAGACATTTAGAAAGAGCATAAACTAAGGAATCTAATGACAATATTTTTATTTTATCACTGTGTTTCCTTTAGATACGGTCAACCATATTAGATATGCAAAACAGGGCTGAGTTATAATCATTTTGAAATGGTTGGGTTGCGTGGGATTGAATTGAATGGGGGCGGAATTGTATGGGGTTAAGGTGGAAGTGGGGTTTGTTTTAAACGGGGCTAGACGGTTAAACGGGGACTGAGTTGAACAAAAGCTAATTTAAATGGGTTGAGTTGAACGGGGTAAGTTATACACCCACCTTCAAAAGTAGTGTAAAAAATCTTTAATCGTGTTTTCCTTGGGAGAAATTTCAAACAATAGGACAGTTTCCTTCACAGGCCGTGAAATGGTTAGTTTGCTTTTTGTCTCTGAGCAGGGGATTATTAATATCGAGAAATGATGATAGAAGGTAATAAGCTTACCTAAGCTATGGATGTCAGGTGATTGATTTTTCTTCTAACGATAATTTCGACAGGACCTGTGCCTGTCATCATCAGGTTAATTCAAATTTCTTGCCGGAAAGTAAACCTGATGATGACAGGCACAGGTCCTGTCGAAATGCATTTTTTTCATCTAACATCTAAGAACAAGAATTATATTACATCAAGTTTTCCTTCGGTAAGATACCATTGTAAGGCACCTCTGTTAATTATCTTACATTACCTTAAATCGCATGTCCAGCAAGATAACGTGGTGTTGAACCTCCTGTGGAAAATATCACTGGTGGTGTTTTTAGGTTATGATCTGACGTCCCAGTTCAGACTCTATTCAGGGCTGGATATAGGGCAATTCGACCGATCGGGTCCCACATTTGAAAAAGTCCCGTATTACTATTAAAATGAAAAAAAAAATGAAGCAAATTGCTTTTGATTGAGTGAGAGGCAATTCTGACATTAAACCTCCCTTATTAGGATTGTATAAAAATGATGTTAGTTTGTTTTGGTAATGGATAAATGATTTGTTACTCAAATGATTAAAAATATGTCTATTTTAAACGTTTTGCCTAGGTTTGTCAACCCTAGTGATTTTGATTTATCATTAACGACTATCCAATCCTAGGGACTCTTTCTTTAAATGACATAATTTTCTCACTATTTTCCAAAATTTTTGTCTCAATGAATTATAACCCGTCAAAAACCAGACAGAGATCGTCGAAATATAAACCTTTCTTACTATGCAAACAGTTTGGGGTAACGAACAGTAAGTAAGGTGCAACCCGGCTGAATAGTAACTGAAACTCTAAAAAATGGAATTTTGATATCAATAGATGCAAAAAAAAAGAATTGGATTTTAATCTAATTTTAAATATAGAAGTTTCATCAAGTTTAGTTTTAACCATCAAAAGTTACGAGCCGGAGAAAATTTACCTTATTTTCGAGAAAAGGGGGAAACACCCCCTAAAAATCATAGAGTCGTAATAGATATTGCACCACAAGATTCAGCATATCAGATTACCTTAGTGTATAGGTTTGAAGCTCCTATCAGCAAAAATATGGAAATATGTATTTTTTGCCGGAAGAAAGATCTCAGATGCGTGTTAATTTGTTGTTTTTTTTTCCCAGGGGAGATCGTATTGGCCCAATGGTCCTAGAATGTCAAGAGAGGGCTCACTTGAATAAAAATTAAAAGTTCTGGTGCCCTTTTTAAGGAACAAAAAAAACTGGAGGGCAACAAGGCCTCCTCCAACGCTCATTTTTCACTAAGTCACCGGACTAAAATTTTGAGATAGGCATTGTGTTCAGGATAGTCGAAAAATTTAATAATTATGTCTTTCAGGATGAGTTAATCCCCCACAGTCCCCAGTTCGCTTCAAGTTACAAACTTTGACTATTGTTCAAACAGTTCGTGGTAACGAACTGTAGTAAGGAACGACCCGGCTCAATAGTAACCAAAACTCTAAAAAATTGAATTTTGATACCAATACCTACATCAAAAGAATCGCATTTTAATGCTGATTTTAAATATATAAGTTTCATCAAGTTTAGTCTTACCCATCAAAAGTTATGAAAATTTGCGTTGTTTTAGAAAATAGGGGGAAACACCCCCTAGAAGTCATAGAATCTTAACGAAAATCACACCATCAGATTCAGCGTATCAGAGAACCCTATCGTAGAAGTTTCAAGCTCCTATCTACAAAACTGTGGAATTTTGTATTTTTTGCCAGAAGGCAGATCACGGATGCGTGTTTATTTGGTTTTTTTTTTTTGGTTTTTTTTTCCAGGGGTGATCGTATTGACCCAGTCCTAGAATGTTGCAAGAGGGCTCATTCTAACGGAAATGAAAAGTTCTAGTGCCCTTTTTAAGTGACCAAAAAATTGGAGAGCACCTAGGCCCCCTCCCACGCTAATTATTTTACCAAATTCAACGGATCAAAATTCTAAGATAGCCATTTTATTCAGCGTAGTAGAAAAACTTTATAACTATGTCTTTGGGGACGACTTACTCCCCCACAGTCCCCATGGGAGGGGCAACAAGTTACAAACTTTGACCAATGCTTACATATAGTAATGGTTATTGGGAAGTGTACAAGCGTTTTCAGGAGGATTTTTTTGGTTGGGGGAGGGGTTGAGAAGAGGGGGATATGCTGGGGGAACTTTCCATCGATAATTTGTCATGGGAGAAGAAAATCTCCATGAAGGGAGCGCAGGATTTACTAGCATTATTTAAAAACACAATGAAAAAATAAATATGAAAATGTTCTTTCAGCTGGAAGTAAGGAACAGCATTAAAACTTAAAACAAACAGAAATTATTACCCATTTGAGGGGCTCACCTCCTCCTAATACCTCGCTCTTTACGTTAAACTATTTTTAGTAATTTCAACTATTTATTCTACGGCTTTTGTGATTCTGGGGTCATTCTTAATGAATTGGGACAAAATTTAAGCTTTAGTGTAAAAAGCGAGGATCTGACAAGGGGGCAAACCCCCTCATATATGTAATAAAAATATGAGAATACAAAAGTTCTTTACGTAAGCTAATTTATAAGTTACGTAAATCTTTTACTAATAAAAATATTCGTAAAAAATTAAAAGTTCTAGTTGCCTTTTTAATTAACCATAAAATCGGAGGGCAACTAGGCTTCCTCCCCCGCTCTTTTTTTCTCAAAATCATTCGACCAAAATTATGAGAAAGCCATTTAGCCAAAAAAAAAAGATGCAAATTTCGTTTTAATTATTCCTCTACGGAGAGCCAAAATCAAAACATGCATTAATTCAAAAACGTTCAGAAATTAAATAAAAAAAAAGTTTTTTTAACTGAAAGTAAGGAGCGACATTAAAACTTAAAACGAACAGAAATTACTTCGTATATGAAAGAGGCTGCTTCCTCATCAACGCCCCGCTCTTTACGCTGAAGTTTTTTACTGTTTTAAAAAGAAGAATTGAGAGACAGAGTCAAACTTTAGCGTAAAGAGCGGGGCGTTGATGAGGAAGCAGCCTCTTTCATATACGAAGTAATTTCTGTTCGTTTTAAGTTTTAATGTCGCTCCTTACTTTCAGTTAAAAAAAACTTGTTTTTTTTATTTAATTACATATAGTAATGGTTATTGGGAAGTTTAGAGTCGTTCTCTGGGGGAATTTTTCTGATGAGGGAGGGGGTTTGGGGAATCGACTATAACGTGGAAGGATCTTTTCATGGAAGAATTTTATGGGGCAAGAAAATATCCATGAACGGGGTGCTGGGTAGTCCATCGTTATTTAAAAAACAAAAAAAAACATTTTTTTTTCAACTCAAAATAAGGAGTAACATTAAAATTTAAGATGAACAGAAATTATCGTGTATATGAAGGGGTTCGTCCCCTCCTCAATCCCTCCCTCTTTACGTTAAAGTATTTTAGTAATTTCAAAAGAGATATTTATTCTAATTAAACAGCATTTGTGATTCAGGGATCATTCTCAAAGAATCGAAACAAAAATTCGAACTTTAGCGTAAAGAGCCAGGTAATGACGAGGGTGCGAACCCTGCTATTACATATATGAGGGAGTTTGTCCCCTCGTCAATACCTCGCTCTTTACGCTTAAATTCGAAATTTGTTAAATAATGGACGATACGAACAATAATTTGCTTGTGTTATTTTTCAGCCAATTTTGGCATTTAATTTTATCTCAAGCAGCTTAGTACGCGGTAACAATGAATACGAGCTCAAAATATTACGTATTTGAGGGGAGGGGGTGTATCTCCTAAATAGGTTGCTGTTACGCTGAAGTTTTTTTTTAACTTCTAAAAGAGGTTATTATTCTAATTAAAGCTTTTGTGATTCAGGAGTAATTCTTAAATAACTGGAACAAAAATCAAACTTAGTTTATTATAAGGTTATGCTTAGTTATATAAAAAGTTAAAATTAATATGTAAGTTTTGTTTTAATTATTCATGTACGATGAACCAAATTCAAAACCTGCATTAATTCAAAAACGTTCCGAAATTAAATAAAAACAAGTTTTTTTTCCTAAAAGTTAACTAAAAGTAAAAGAAATTAAAACTTAAAACGAACAGAAATTATTCCGCATATGAAAGGGACTGTCCCCTCCTCAACGCCCCACTCTTTGCGCTGAAATTTGACTCTTTCTCAAAACTCTACTTTATAAAACAATAAAAAACTTTAACGTAAAGAGCGGGGTTTTGAGGAGGAGACAGCTCGCTCTTTACAACTCTGAGTGAGTTATTGAGGTTTAATTCCTTCTTCTTTTCTCTTTCTATTGTTAAAGGAGATAAAACAAGTTGACTCCCTGTCTCCTTTGTATAAAATTTATTCATATCGTTTCTTGTTTAATAAAATTCAGTCAAGTCTTTACGTTAAAGTTTTTTTTTAAGTACTTTCATAAGAACTATTTATTCTAATTAGCCCCTTTGTAATTCAGGGGTCATTCTTAAAGTATTATAATAGAATCCGAACTCTAGCGTAAAGAGCGAGGTTACGACGAGGGGACAAACCCCCTCACATATTTGACAAAAATATACGAATATAGAAGTTCGTTACGTAAGTTAATTGGCAAGTTACGTATATTTATTACTCATAAAAACGTTCTTTAATAAAATTAAAAGTTCCGGTTCACTTTTTAAGTAACCAAAAAAATTGTAGGGCAACGAGGCCCCCCGCCCCTTTTTCCCTTAAAATAGTCCGATCAAAATTTTAAGAAACCCATTTAGTCAAAAAAAGTAAAATTAATATGCAAGTTTGTTTTAATTATTAATGTAGGCCTACGATGAGTGAAAAATCAAAACCTGCATTAATTCAGAAACGCTATTTTTTAACTGAAAATAAGGAGCGACAATAAAACTTAATATGAAAAGAAATTATTCCGTAGATGAAAGGGGCTGTGCCCTCGTTATCACCTCGCTCTTTGTGCTAAAGTTTGACTCTTTCTTACTGCTTTTTCTTTTTAAAAGAATATAAAACTTTAGCGTAAAGAGCGAGGATTTGGCGAGGGGACAGCCCCTTTCAGATGCAGAATATTTTCTGTTTGTCAACGCCTCACTCTTTGCGCTAAAGTTTGACTCTCTCTCAACTCTACTTTTTAAAACAATAAAAACTTTAGCGTAAAGAGCGAGGCATTGACGAGTGGATAGCCCCTTTCATATGTGGAATAATTTCTGTTCGTTTTAAGTTTTAATGTCGCTCCTTACTTTCAGTTAAAAAACTTACTATTTTGAAGTCAATTAGTAAAAGCATTATGTTCAGAACTTTATACCATTTATTCAATATCATTAAATTTAATAAAAATTTATTGAATATCATCTATATATAAAAAAGTAGTGTCTGTCTGTCTGTTACACTATCTTTATCGTTACACTGTCTGTCTGTCCCTAAGTATGACGCCAATATAAAAAAAACTTAAAAAACAAGAGCTAAGAGCTCATATGGCACTTTTGACGAGACGCGAAGAGCTAAGAGCCAAGAGATCATATGGTATGAGCTCTAACAAAATTCTATGAACCAATAGATTGATTTAAAAAGGAAAATAAGAGGCTTAATGCTGGTCAGGATTTAAAATAAGAGCTCTGAGTCACGATGTCCTTCTAAATATCAAAATTCATTAAGATCCGATCACCCACTCGCAAGTTATAAATACCTAATTTTTTCTAATTTTTCCTCTTCCTCTAGCCCCCCAGATGGTCGAATCTGGGAAAACGACTTTATCAAGTCAAATTGTGCAGCTCCCTGACACGCCTATCAATTTTCATCGTCCTAGCACGTCCAGAAGCACCAAACTCGCCAATTCACTGAACCCCTCCCCCCAACTCCCCCAAAGAGAGCAAATCCAGTACGATTCTGTCAATCACGTATCAAGGACATTGGTTTATTCTATCCACCAAGCTTCATCCCGATTCCTACACTCCAAGTGTTTTTCCAAGGTTTCCCCCTCCAACTCCCCCCAATGCCAAACGATCTGGTCGGGATTCGAAATAAGAGCTCTGAGACATGAATTCTTTCTAAAAATCAAGTTTGATTAAGATCCGATCATCTATTCGTAAGATAAAAATACCCCAATTTTCACATTTTCCAAGAATTAGGGTTTCCCCCTCCAACTCCCCCCAACGTCACAGGATCTGGTCGGAATTTAAAATAAGAACTTTAGAGCACAAGATCCTTCTAAATATCAAATTTCATTAAGATCTGGTCATCCTTTCGTAAGTTACAAATACCTCAATTTTCAAAATTAACCCCCCCTCCAATTCCACCAAAGAGAGCAGATCCGGTCCGGTAATGTCAGTCACGTATCTTAGACAGGTTTTTATTCTTCCCATCCAGTTTCATCCTGATCTCACCGCTTTAAGTATTTTCTAAAATTTCCGCCCCCCCCCACAGCTGCCCCCCCCTAATTACGCTTGATCCGGTTGAGATTTAAAATAAGAGATCTGATTTACGAGGTCCTTCTAAATATGGAGTTTCATGAAGATCTGATCACTCCTTCGTAAGTTAAAAATACGTCATTTTTTCTTATTTTTCAGAATTAACCCCCTCCCCATTGATCGGATCCGTTCCAATTATGTAAATCACGTATGTAAGACTTCTGCTTATTTTTCCCACCAAGTTCCATCCCGATCCCTCCAATCTAAGCGTTTTCCATGATTTTAGGTTCCCCCACCCCAAACTTCCCCCAGCTTCACCAGATCCAGTCAGGATTTAAAATAAGAGCTTTGAGACACGATATCCTTCTAAATATCAAATTTCATTGAGATCCAATAACCCGTTCGTAAGTTAAAAATACCTCATTTTTTATAATTTTTCAGAATCAACCTCTCCCCCAACTACCCCAAAGAGAGCGGATCTGTTCCGGTTCTGTCAATCTTGTATCTAAGACTCGTGATTATTTTTTCCACCGAGTTTCATCCCGATCCCTTCACTCTAAGTGTTTTTCAAGTTTTAGGTTTCCCCCTCCCAACTCCCCCCCCCAACGTCACCAGATCTGGTTGGGTTTAAAATAAGAGCTCTGAGCCACGATATCCTTCTAAATATCAAATTTCATTGAGATCCGATCACCTGTTCGTAAGTTAAAAATACCTCATTTTTTCTAATTTTTCAGAAATAACCCCCCCCCACCTAACTATCCTTAAGAGAGCGGATCCGTTCCGTTTATTTCAATCATTTATCTAGCACTTGTGTTTATTTTTCCCATCAAGTTTCATCCCGATCCCTCCACTCTAAGTGTTTTCCAAGTTTTAGGTTCCCCCTCCCAGCCCCCAACGTCACCAGATCCGGTCGGGATTTAAAATAAAAGCTCTAAGACACGATATCCTTCTAAACATCAAATTTCATTGAGATCCGATCAACCGTTCGTAAGTTAAAAATACCTCATTTTTTCCAATTTTTCATAATTACTCCCCCCCCCCCCCAACTACCCCAAAGAGAACGGATCCGTTCCGATTATGTCAATCATGCATCTGGGACTTGTGCTTATTTTTTCCATCAAGTTTCATCTCGATCCCTCCACTCTAATTGTTTCCAAGATTTTAGGTTTCCCCCCTCCAACTCCCCCCAATGTCATCAGATCCGGTCGGGATTTAAAATAAGAGCTCTGAGACACAATATCATTCCAAACGTCAAATTTCATTAAGATCCCATCACCCATTCATAAGTTAAAAATACTTCATTTTTTCTATTTTTTTCGAATTAACCGGCCCCTCACTCCCCCCAGATGGTCAAATTGGGGAAACGACTATTTCTAATTTAAGCTGGTTCCGTCCCTGATACGCCTGCCAAATTTCATCGTCCTAGCTTACCTGGAAGTGCCTAAAGTAGCAAAACCGGGACCGACAGAATTGGCGATTGCTATATGTCACTTGGTTAATACCAAGTGCCATAAAAACTTAAAAGAATTAAAAAGAAACTAAAAAAAGGAAATAACTAAAAAAGAAAAAAAACCTAAAAAAGAAAAAAAACAAATATGACGTAAAAAAATTTGAAAAAAGGGAAAAAAACTGCAATAAAAGACAAAAATCAATAAATGACGTCATGTTCGCACGCGAGGCCAGGCTTGCGGCTAATAGAGATAGTAAAAAAAAGACGGCGTGTCATAATATTACAAAAGCAATGCGTGTATAATTATCCTACAATGTCACCAAAAAGGGAACACCAGAGTAACGCAAAACCATGCTTGTCAAAGAGAAAGGGCCAGATTAGGAATGTCCAATTTACGTCATCAATTCGATCCAAAAATGACATAGCGTTGCAGGGACCCAGAGCACAAGGGACAATGAGAATCCATATATAGAAGCCTGCCGCGTGCCCTCTGGGGCCCGCGGGTCCCGCTGGCAAAGCCGCCAGGACCCAGCACTGTCTGCGGTTAGAACACAAGGGACAATAAGGATCCATATATAGAAGCCTGCCGCGTGCCATGCTGGGGCCTGGCGGCGAAGATGCCGGGACCCAGCTAGTTATATATATTATCTACGTCTTTTTCGATAGAGAGAAAGTTAACTTGACTGTTGGATTGTGAGTTAATATTATTTGCTATTATGTTTAATTTTTACATGTCTAAAATTATTGGTGGATTTCGAGGAGGAAACTGTTTTATATTGAAAAGAGTATATTTTACATGACTATTATAAAATCAAAATATGGCACCTATGCAGAGAGAGGGGGGAGTCTCATGTCAAATTTGGAGATATTTCCATTACTGAACTATGAATTAATTGAGCCTACCACTTGATGCTTCTTTTGTGCTCTTTCTCAATAGAATAGTAATTGTTACTTGTGTATTATTCAAAACACACTCAATAAGTGAAGTTAGGTTCTTTCGTGAAACAAACTACGTTGCAGGTACATTTTAATTAAATATTTTAAATATAGAGGTGGTTAGGTTAGGTTAAGTTAGGCATTTGATATAATGCACTCCACCGAAGTCCCCCCCCCCCCTAGTGTGCGAAAATATAGTCCAAACTTTTGATAAAGCTAATGAATATAATTGCCTCTTTTTCAGTCTTTGGCAAATCCCGAGTATTCATTTCAAAATCCATGTTCAGACACTATCTTCTATCATTATGCGTAGCAAACTAAATTGAGTTTTGTCTTTGTGGCTATGAAACCGGATTTTCTCAGCAAAATTCTTGAGTGTGTTCTGAATTGAATTGAATCAATTGAATAATGAACAAATACCAAATATTTAATTAAAATGTACCTGCATTGTAGTTTGAATCTTAACTAGCTTAAATAACACCACCTGAGTGACTCAAGCTGTCCAATGAAGTAAATTCTAATAGATGTTCTATCTTCGGCTTATAAGTGTCTATGCCTCTATTCAAACCATTCTGACACAAATGGCGAATGCTTAAGGCAAAATTATGATACCTATTATAAGCCAAGCTTTTATTCAGTGTAGAACCTTAGTACAAATGAAAAATTTGTACTAGGCCGTCCTGGCCGTCTTTTAGCCAGCCGTCCTGGCCGAGTGGATTGGTACGCTGGATTCAGGAGCCTCTGTCTGAGAGGACGCGGGTCAGTGCCGTGACTGTGAGCTTAACCAGAGTCGACCCAGCTCTAAATGGGTACCTGGAGAAATCTGGGGAAGGTAAACAGGAAGGGTGTGCGAAAGCACAGGATGGTTGGCCCCCAACCCCCCATTGCACTTCCTGGCTGAAGGGCCAAGAAACGGAGATCAGCACCGCCGGTAGGGACTGTAAAGTCTAATGCCATATCATTTACCTTTACCTTTACAAATGAAAAACACCAAAATATTGTAAGGGAAAATGAGATGAATTATACTTATATTGTTTCACGAAAGAACCTAACTTCACTTATTGAGTGTGTTCTGAATAATGCACATATACATAGTAACTTTACTCTTAAATTAAATTTTTTGCCCATTTATGGATCTTTTCCTCTTGATTTTTGGCTATAGAAAAGGGTAAAACATTGGTTAAAAACATACTAATTGACTATAGTTTCATTTTGTTATATAGTTTACAGGCATTGATTTATCGAATAAACGATGATCAAATTATCGAATTGATCGATGATCAAATCAAAGAAACAATTTATAAATCTTTGAAAAGTAAGCCAAAAATTAAACCGTGTATCCTTAAATTGAACGAAGTGTGACAAAATCAAGAAATTACAAACAATAGTAATACACAATCGGCTTTAGGAGTGAACTTCCCCTTCAAAACTCTTCCTAAATATAATCATCTTACTTTAAAAATTGAAACCCCCCTACCCCTCCTAATGAGACCAAATTTAGCTATAAAATATAGAAAGTCGGGGAATAGGGTATTAAAACAGAAGCAACCCAAAAATATGATTCATAATAAGGGACCCTGCAACCTGATACCTGTGTTTGAAAATTAACCAAACAGTTCGTGATAATGAACGGTAAGTAAAGAACGACTCGACCCGATAGTAACGAAAACTCTAAAAAAGGAATTTTGACAACAACTACAAATTTTGATAACAATCATATTTCTAATATTTCTAAAGCCTAATGTAACCCGTCAGAAGTGACAACTGACGAGCCTTAGAAATTTGTGTGATTAAAAAAAAAATTAGTTTAACAGTCCCCAAAAATAAAAAGGTCTTGATTAAAATCACACCATAAGATTCACTATATTAGAGAATCCTATTGTTGAGCTTTCAAGCTCCTATCTAGAAAAAATAGAAATTTTTCAGTTTGCAAATAAGGAAGAAAGATCAGGAGGCGCTGATCAGCATTTTAAAGGGGCCCCACTTTATCGTTAAAATGAACAAAAATAAAATTTAAAAAAATCAAGTTTTCGAAAAAGGGGTTAAACAACCCTAAAAAATAAGGAGATCTTAATTGAAGTCACACCTTCAGATTCACTATATCAGATCACCCAGTTGTAAAGGTTTCAAGCTTTTATCTAGAAAAATAAGAAATTTTATATTTTCTACGAGAAGAAAGATCACGGGAATAATTTTATTGAAATTGATTGAAATTGATTTTTCTTTCAGATTTTTCGAAAATAAGTATAAAATGTGAAAATTTTTATTGGATAATGATAGAGCAACGGCATTTCCAAACTTGTTTATTGATCTTTGAATATTCTTAACAGTTCCAGTAAGCGTTGCTTCTGCAGAAAGATCATTTTCCAGGCTAAAAACCAATAAAAAACTACTTGAGATCGACAATGAACCAGAAAAGATTAAATAGTTTAGCCATTATGTCGATTAAAAAGGAAGAGGCAAGGAGATTAGATTTTTAAGCAAAATTACAATTTTAAAAGAATTTAAAGAACAAAAACTGAGACATATGTAAATTCATGTAATCAAACTCGGTTGCATAAAATTATGTTCAATACAAGTTTTGTATTTTAAATATTTTTATTTGTGTAGAAGGTTACCTATCTTCTGGTCCACAGTGGTCTAAAGCATTTGATATATATATATATATATATATATATATATATATATATATATATATATATATATATATATATATATATATATATATATATATATACTAGCTGTTGGGGTGGCGCTTCGCGCCACCCCAACACCTAGTTGGTGGGGGCGCTTCCCCCCCCCCCCCCAAGCCCCCCCGCGCGCGTAAGTCGTTACGCGCCATAATAGTTACGCGCCATTGTAGTTGTGTCCCTATGTCCCACCTGTGAATATAGATAGATATATATATATATATATATATATATATATATATATATATATATATATATATATATATATATATATATATATATATATATATATGGTTTTAACTACGTAAAACTTGCGAATATACAACATTCTTTGCTGTCCCATTGTCTTTGCATATAAATAGATTGTCAGGTTTACCGACTCTTGAACATGCAACATATAATGGTCCATGGGAAAACAATCTGTATTCAGATCTATACCTCATGATTCTAATGATTGCCCTTGAGCTTTGTTGATGGTGATTGCTAATCGACCATTCCCTGTCCCGGTGTCCCGGTCGTCATTTACATCCCCCTGTTTCCCCCGGTGTCCCCGTTGTAGTTGTGTCCCTGTGTCCCGGTCGTCATTTATATTCCCTGTGTCCCGGTCGTCATTTGTATCCCGGTGTACCGGTCTGTATATACATTCGTTTTTTAGTTTTGTTTTTCTCCTTTATTTTTTTCCTTTTTTTTCTTTTTTAGTTTATTTAGATTTTTAGATTTTTTAGTTTTTTTATTAGTTTTTAGTTTTTTTTTTCTTTTTAGTTTTTTTGTAGTTTTTACCTTCTTTTTAGTTTTGTTAATTTTTTTTTTTACTTATGTCCTGGTCGTCATTTATACTCCCTGTGTCCCGGTGCTTTGTTGATTGCTAATCGAACATTCCTTTTGTCCTGGTCGCTTTCTCTTTGAGTGTCGTCATTTATTTTTTTCTTTTTTAGTTCTTTTAGTTTTTACCTTTTTTAGTTTTTTTTAGTTTTTTAGATGAAAATTTTTTTTAGTTTTTTCCTTTTTTTCTTTTTAGTTTTTTATTGGTTTTTACCTTTATGTTAGCTTATTTTTCAGTTTTTTCCTTTTTTTTTAGTTTTTTTTTATTTTTTATTTTTTTTAGTTTTTTACCTTTTTTTAGTTTTTTTAGTTTTTTTAGTTTTTTTAGTTTTTTAGCTTTTTTACTTTTTTTATTAGTTTTTAGTTTTTTTGTAGTTTTTGCCTTTTTTTAGTTTTTTCAGTTTTTTTTTTAGTTTTTTATTGGTTTTTTACCTTTATTTTAGCTTATTTTTCAGTTTTTTCCTTTTTTTAGTTTTTTTTAGTTTTTAGTTTTTTTAGTTTTTTACCTTTTTTTAGTTTTTTTAGTTTTTTTAGTTTTTTAGCTTTTTTATTTTTTTTATTAGTTTTTAGTTTTTTTTGTAGTTTTTGCCTTTTTTTTAGTTTTTTTAGATTTTTAGCTTTTTTATTAGTTTTTAGTTTTTTTTGTAGTTTTTGCCTTTTTTTAGTTTTTTTAGTTTTTTAGCTTTTTTATTTTTTTTATTAGTTTTTAGTTTTTTTTTGTAGTTTTTGCCTTTTTTTAGTTTTTTCAGTTTTGACGTCACCTGATCCAGTTTTTTCAGGTGACGTCACCTGATCCACGATCCACAGATCCACAGACAACTTATTTTTATATATATAGATAGTTTTTTTTTTTTACTTATGTCCTGGTCGTCATTTATACTCCCTGTGTCCCGGTGCTTTGTTGATTGCTAATCGAACATTCCTTTTGTCCTGGTCGCTTTCTCTTTGAGTTTCGTCATTTATTTTTTTCTTTTTTAGTTCTTTTAGTTTTTACCTTTTTTAGTTTTTTTTAGTTTTTTAGATGAAAATTTTTTTTAGTTTTTTCCTTTTTTTCTTTTTAGTTTTTTATTGGTTTTTACCTTTATTTTAGCTTATTTTTCAGTTTTTTCCTTTTTTTTAGTTTTTTTTTATTTTTTATTTTTTTTAGTTTTTTACCTTTTTTTAGTTTTTTTAGTTTTTTTAGTTTTTTAGCTTTTTTACTTTTTTTATTAGTTTTTAGTTTTTTTTGTAGTTTTTGCCTTTTTTTTAGTTTTTTCAGTTTTTTTTTAGTTTTTTATTGGTTTTTACCTTTATTTTAGCTTATTTTTCAGTTTTTTCCTTTTTTTTTAGTTTTTTTTAGTTTTTAGTTTTTTTAGTTTTTTACCTTTTTTTAGTTTTTTTAGTTTTTTTAGTTTTTTAGCTTTTTTATTTTTTTTATTAGTTTTTAGTTTTTTTTGTAGTTTTTGCCTTTTTTTTAGTTTTTTAGTTTTTTAGCTTTTTTATTAGTTTTTAGTTTTTTTTGTAGTTTTTGCCTTTTTTTAGTTTTTTTAGTTTTTTAGCTTTTTTATTTTTTTTATTAGTTTTTAGTTTTTTTTGTAGTTTTTGCCTTTTTTTAGTTTTTTCAGTTTTGACGTCACCTGATCCAGTTTTTTAGGTGACGTCACCTGATCCATCCACAGACAGACAGACAACTTATTTTTATATATATAGATATATATATATATATATATATATATATATATATATATATATATATATATATATATATATATATACTGAATTGGAACTTTACTTAAATGCTTAGTATATAGATAGGGCCCTGCAAAGTTCCAATCTGGCCCTGCAATTACTCGATCCGGCCCTGCCTCCATTCAGCATTGGTCCACTCTTGATCAACTCCTTTCTTGAAGGCTTCTAGGGTTTGAGATTGGACGGTGGTCTCAGACATGCTGGTCCTGAGTGAGACTTAGGTCAGGGGAGGGGTAGCGGGTTTGTAACCACCTTCAAAATGTTCGTCCGACTCGTAAAATCGTAACAAAAATACAACCGAAAAAAATTTTGATTCGTTTATTTTCAAGTTTTTGTGTGTACCCTCCCCCCGAAATAAATCCTGAATATGGGTCTGACAGGGGTCCGGAAAATGAAATCTAATAGTTTGGATTGGCTAAGTTTTAACTTGTACAACCATATATGTCTTAAAATACTAGGGAGAAAAAAAATCTAGAAATTAATTTAAAAAAAAAAATTACATAACGTCATTTAGTTTTTTTGGTAGCAGATTCAGAATTAAAAAAAAATAGAAAAATGGATGAAAATCAGCTACTAATAAGCTAAAAGTACACAGAAGGTGTAGATTAAGAAAATGTAGTTGATTGTTGGAGTCAAGAGATTGTTAATACTTTGATTTTTGCGGGCGGAAAAAAAAACATTGTAAAATTTAACGAATTGTTTCTGCTTATTTATTGCACGATTCAGTGTGGCAACACTGACGACAACACAGTGTGACAGCACTGTGTCAACTACCCCCCTCCCCCAGAAAAAAAGCGGAAACTTAGAAATAACAACAATCCGAAAATGTAGAAATAAGGCATATACAGAGGGATTTTTCTGAGGAAGAAGAATAATGAAAAATTTGACAATTTGGAATTGCCCAGAAGTTTTGAATTACTTTCTATTTTTGGGGGGAGTCCTGCGTACATTCTTGATATACAGTTTTGGTTAAATATCTATAAAGGATGTCTTTTCAATGGCTGCCCTCCCCCTAAGACAGATTAAACCCTTCTCAAACAGCATGCCCGGTTTTTAAACCCAAGTTAGAATATTTTTGTGACGATCTTAATTCCTGAGAAAGTATTGGCATTTCTTGGCGCAATGTGTTAATTAATTAATTTGACTGTCCATGTTTAACCAGGTTGTCATGGTAACTTCTGTTAAATTTATGAGCGTGTCCTCGAGTGTTTCTTATGAAAGATTTACCATAATAACCTATCCAGTGACGTTTGAATGGAAAAGTAGTGATACTCTTTTTATTGCAGTTACAACATGGCTCTCTAAACAGACTTTGATATGGATAATATTCGCAAGTTCGCGATCTATGGTAAGTTGAATTATGTTTATTATTATTGTAGACGGTCTCGTTCAGTCCGCAAAGGCTTTTTGATTCCACACTCCAAGAAGGAATTATCACCAATGGGTACTTGTTAATTATACGGAACACATTCAACAACTTTGATCTGCAAGACCTGTCAAAACCGGGTACTTTTGTCTTATAGCCACCACAATCAAGATCTTGCATTGTAAACAAGACAATAACCGGTTTTCATAGTCTTTATACCAGAAAATATTAGCTTCGGCTCAGTGGGAAACTACATTGTTGGTATTTTTAATTAAATAATTAGTTGGTATATTGGTTAGGTTATGTTTGTTTATGTTACGTATTTAATATAATGTGGTCTGGGCGGCCCCCTTCCATAATTCTTTCTTGTGGTTTTCATAATTTTGTTGAAAAACTATTATATCTTATTAATATTTTATTTCATATTAGCATTAACCAATCTTCTCGACCGAACTTGAGTGTGGTGGTTATAAGACACAAGTACCAAAACCGGTTTAGTTGTCTATATTAATCGGAGACAATTAGCTTAGACTGAGTGGAAAAACTACGTTGTAGGTATATTTGAATTAAATATTTAGCATTTGTATTTTGGTTAGGTTATGTTGGGTATTTAATGTAATGCGTCCTGGGTGGCCGGGTTTCGGTAATTTTCGCTGTAGTGCCCGTAATCTTGTTAATAAAGTATTATATTTTCATCATATTTTGGTATATTTCACTAGGATTAACCTAACTTCACTTCTTGGGTGTGTTCCGTATGATTAACAAGTACTGTATAGACGGAGTCGCAAATCAAACGCTTAGGCCATAAAGGCTTATTGTTTCCATACTCCGACAAAGAATTAGCCGTGATAGCCACAGGTCTATTGACAACCCCTTGGGCCTTTTTACATTCACAAGAGCATTCCTTGGTAGTGTCAAGGTGTCCATAATTGTTTCCCCCATTCCGAGGATTACACCTAGAAGCTTGTGAGGCCCCTCAAAAGAGAAGGGGGGCACCCACCAATCAACAGGTATATGTGACAAGCTCAACTTCCTCAGGGATCTTTTCTTGCGTCAGGGTCAGCGCTTCGTATGTCCAGGAGGTTTTGCCCCCCGTGCATGATTTTGATAGCCATTGCTGGGATCCATCCAATCTTGGCAGGGTATTACACAAAATACCCTATCTCTTGGTCAGACACTGTATAGAACCCACAAGGCTGAACGGCTCCTCAAATTAGCACTAGTAGTGCCCTCAGGGGCACCACAAAAAGGTTGTCACTACCACCCATTGTAGTTCTGTTTAATCTATTTGTATAGACCTTTTTATAAATTCTCGGATACCTGTGAAATTTACTTTCATATTTAAAAGAAGAATTATTTTCTGTTATGGTCTAAAAATTGAAAATGATATTGGGCTTTACTATAGTTCAGTAATATAACTGCTATTCTTCATATATGGCTAAATTTCTTTCAATATAATTCAACCTGATCAAAATCAAATATTGGTGGGAGTTTTTCAAGCATTTCTAGCTCAATATCATCAAATTTGTGGCTTATTTTGGAACCAACGGCCTAAAGGAGAACGTATAGAAATAAATATCACGTTAGCTATTTCTATTTTTTGGCAAAACTCAGCCTCATTTTCATTTGATGCTCAACGATGGTTTCACATTGGCTAAGAGGACCTATCACATTGATTTGTCTAAGGTCTGCAAGAATTTAAACTTGATTCTGATGGGTGGATTATTTTTAGCATACGAACCATAGATCATTCTACATTCTTATGTTATTGAATGACAACATGAAATAGCTCTTACGAACAAAGCGCAAATGAATAAGCAAATTGAAAATCTCATTTTCCTAGAATTTATCACCGTAGTTACCAACCAATTTTGTGCCATTCCCCTCCTAAGCTAGACATTTTTGCTCTTTAAATGTATATGAATGTGACATCATTGACGTGAAAAATGTTTTTTTTTTCGAAATTAAGGCTCTAAAATATAATCTGCTGAAGGGTGCATGTCCTGCCCATGACCCACGAGCATATTTCCATGTTCCGCCGGCGGGGCCTGCACCCACATTGGGAATCACACCCTTATCAAGAAACTAGTTTTCTCGTAATTTAGTTGGTTTTGTCGCTCTCCAGTTGTTCCATGAATCGCAACCGTAGTTTAAGGCAATAAATGGTATTTTGGATATGTTAATTTTTTTGTCTTACTTTTTTAAAAGAATTGCCAACCAGTACTAGAAGCTATGCAAGGAGGTTGAGAAGCTTCAAGTCCCTGCCCTTCAGGGACGGATCTAAGGCAAAATCTTGGGGGAGGCCCAATTTGACAAGGGCGCTAATGAACAAAATCTTGGGGGGGCCACTGTGGTAAAGGTATCAATAATTTACTAAATGACAAATTTATTCTATAAAAGAGTGAAAAAGAAAAAATCAGGATAACGGGTCGCCAGAAATATCTTTGGGATTTCCCCGTTCCCTCCCCTGGATCTACCAATGGTGCCCATCTCCTGATGTTGTTTTAAATAATTTTCTTTTTTTCCTATTTAAATCTTCTATTTTTTCGTTTTTTTTTAAATTGCTCCCTCTAACCAATAAATTCTCCAGTACTTGTATCATCCAGTATCAGTGTATTGTAGTCACTGGGTTCGCCCTTCCCCTTAAAAATCGTTCAGTTGTCTTCCCCCTGAAAATCTTGAACACCCTTGGGGAAAGTATCCGATTCAACTGGGTTCATTTTTTTCTTTGAGCGAAATTAGAAAATACGACGAAGGTCCAAAAATTTTTATTTATAATAAACTTACAATTATAACTAAGTGAATTACCTATGTGCAGGATAAAGTTTTCGGCTGTTTTACTGTGACAGTAACAAAGCTTAGTTTAGAATAAATCAGATAGCAAAGCATTATGTTTTCGAAAGAGTATTAGATGGGGGACCTAATACCCTATTCTGTTTCTGAGATATTACATCTGTTTTGACAACATGTGCGTAATCGTAACAACCAGAGTCCCTTTTGATTTGGCTTTCTTCCCCTTCGACTGTCCCTGAAAGTTCAACTTAATACCCTGTTTTATTCCTGCGATATTGCGTCTATCCCATTTTGACCTCTGGATACACTTGACTCCTTCAATATACTTCAATAGCAGTAGCAGTACTGCTACAAGCCGTTGCTGATATATTACTAGTATTGAAAAAATACGTAAATAGCCCATGTAACCCGTCATTACGGGCTATAGCCCGTCAGGCACGTATATTATGCATGTTCTTTCTTTAGTCAGGGGAGATGAGGGAATTTGCCAAAGCCACAAAAAAATGAGAATATTGTTTAGAAAATTGCACAAACCGTACGATTTTGAGGTTTACGGTTACCTTGAGGCTTCACCAGATAGTAGATATTTGCATCTAAGATTTATGCGCTTTTTGTATTGCTTCCATTGTTTTGTAGATGACACCTACTGCTATATGTATTTACATTTTGTAACATGGTATATAGTTAACCTCATTAAATTATGAGGCAAATCTTTCCCACGAATGAGTTTAGGCATATTTTTAACCTCCTGATTGAACTAATTTAAGCAAATCACTTGTCAGATGCCCATCTTTGAATTATACTCTTTTATCAGATTTAATATATGTTTAATTTAACTTTAAATTTTTTTATGCTAGTAATGCTGTTGACGTCATGAAAGACATAAAAATTATGGACAAGTATGCCTCCACACCCTTGGTGGAGGCATACTTGGCATGCCCCTAGGCATGTACCTAGGACGTTTATTATTATTGTTATTTCTTTGGGAGGGGGGTGGTAAAATTCCTTCTTATAGTTTGAATAAGAAGTACCCAGGAATTCAAGAGAAATTAAAGTTTTTGAGAGGGGACTGAACCCAGATACCGCTGCTTAAGTCCCTGGGTAGATATATACCTCCTAGCAAAAGCGCTCTTATCCAACCTATTGTGTTGAACAAGTATGTACCTATGTAGCCTGCATAAATGTATGATCTTTGCCAAGATCGTATCCAGGGGTTAAAGGTTTGACCCCTCCCCTTGAAATGTTTGTCCAACTCGTAGAAGTTTGACAAAAATGCATACAAACAAATCTTGATGTATTTAAAGTTTTTGCACCACTCCCCTCTGAATCAAAATCATGGAATTGGCCCTGATCCTTGGTAATCTGCCCCCTTCACCTGAAACCTCAAGATTTTTCTCTTTCAAGAATTCCTTTTTCATAAATGTTTCTTTGTCTATTATTTGAGTTTTGGTTTATTCGTGAAGCTTTACAGATACAGTACTATGGGGACGATACCTGGGCTCCCCCACCCTGTGTTTTGCTTGTTAAAGATCATGCTATGATGCTGCACCTATTTTAAAATGCATTTTAAAAACTTGTTTTTGATACATATCTAGCACAAGCATAGAAGGACGCAATGGGCTAGAAATTTAGGGCGGGAAGTAGAATATGTTATATTTTTTGCAAATTTGTCTTTTACACCTTTTTTTATAGAAACCCCAAATATGGAATTTCAATGGACCCCCCCAGAAAAAATAAAAAAATTGAAGCATCTAGAGGAGGGGGGCACAAAAATCTTGGTGAACATGCCCCTCCCCAGTTGGAACTGCTACCTAAAGTCTCAAAATAAAAATGTTTATTGCCCCTTGGACCAATCTTAGATCTATTCATATCTGAAACCCGCAGTTTTCTAAGGGCAGTACTATATTTTTGTCAGTATCGCCAGGTTGAATCGGGAATATAAAAAAATCAGAACTAATTAGTTAACTTTGACAACGCCTTTCTTCCGTAAAGCTCAAACTCTTGATTTCCGAAGAAAACTAAACCTTCTTCAGTTTTCTGAATCAGTTTTCTGATTCAGTGTTTGGCGCCATATGTTTTTAGCTTAGTTGTCTTTAATTCTTCATCCTCTTTTAACTTTAACACGCATTACTGCCGAAAACTGGAGAGCTAAATAGGAAAGTCCACTTCATTAAAAATTGAACTCCTGATTATTTACTAATTTTGAAGTGCAAATAGGGTTGCCAAGGCCGTATCCAAATCGGGGCTAGGGGTTTGACCTCCTCTCCTCCTCCAAATGCTTCTCCGACCCATAAAAACGTAAAAAAAATGTATATGAACCAATTTTGATGTGTTTCTTTTATTTTTTTTAACCCCCCTCTCGAAAAGAAATTTGATATGGTTTTGTAAGTTTTCACTTAACCCGTTCAAACAATCGGATTTCCTTTTTATTGTCCTTGGAACTCTGAGACTTTATCTCATGACTGATCCATGACTTAGGGAAAATAAGCGTGAGAGGGGGCCTATTGCCCTACAATTTTTTTCGCCACTTAAAAAGGGAGCTAGAACTTTTAATTCCCGTTCGAACGAGACCTCTCGCGATATTCTAGGACCAAAAAGTCGATGCGATGACCCCTGGAAAAAAAACACACACACAAAAAAAACAAAGAAACACGCATGTGTTATATTTCTTCTGGCAAGAAATACAAAATTCCACGTTTTTGCAGATTAGGAGCTTGACACCTCTACAGTAGAGTTCTCTGTTACGCTGAATCTGATGGTGTGATTTTCTTTAAGATTCTATGACTTTTAGGGGGTGTTTTCCCCTTTTTTCAAAAATAAGGCAGATTTTTTCGGCTCGTAACTTTTGACGGGTAGGAGTTTCGGTTACTATTGAGCGGGGTCGCTCCTTACTTACATTTCGTTACCACGAACTGTTTGATTACATTTGGGCATGTGAACTTAAAAAAAAGAAAATCCTTAAGGAATTCTTGTTAGTTTTTTGAATATAATGAAAAGCTTGCAACATATGTACATTTTTTTTTTGTTCGTTCGATCAATAATTTAGTGAATTACATAATAATCCTATTTTTTTAAGACCCTAAGAATCTTTGACCCATTCTTACGCAAGGAATAAGTGCTTTGAGGTCAGTACCTTCCTGAAATATCGATATTTTACGGGTGCTATTTTAAATTACTTATATTTGTACTTGTTTCAACTCTTTAAAAGTTTTTTTGAAGTTGTACCCGCTCCAAATTGCCCTCTCTTCCCTACCAAACCGATCTTCCGATGTAGAATTTGACAAATCTGAACCAAGTATAAAATGTATAGAAATTTTAATTTTAATTAAATGTATAGAAATTTTAATTAAATTTTAATTAAAATTTTAATTTTAATTAAAATTTAAATTTAATAAAATTTAATTAAATTGTTAATGTATAGAGAAAAACTAGTGAATGGCTGCGAGTTACGAAAACTTGCCAGTTTTTTTTACGAGTGATAGAACAATCGGTCCAATTATGGTCAAATGCTCCGTAGGAACAGCGAAAATAGAGTTATTCGCGAGTAACTAAAAATTAATGCTTCTGGTCCAAGCTATTTATAATATCATCCGAGGCATTCTCATTGGAAAGAATCATTAAATTTATAAATTCGACACATTTTGAAATTGGCAGTATTCTAGGGTTTATAAATTTCATTTTGAACGGGCCCTGAGCAACATCGTGCTTTTTGATTTCGTAAGCAGTGGAATTTCATGGCCAAAACAGTAAGTCACGACGTTTCTAAGTTATGCTGAATTTCATAAAACTTGGGCAACTCTTCAAGCATTTTTTCTTTTTTTTTTTCTCTGATGTTTGCGTATAGAAATTTTGGTCGGTGCCTCCCGTCACGTTTTTTTCTCTTAAAGTCTTAGAAAAGCCAGTGTAGTTCATTAAAGCAGCACTTATTTTTTACAGAGACAGAGATTTGAAAGGCTTGGCTAAAATCATATTTATTTTATAATTTAAAAGAATTTATGACAGTGTTTTTTAACAAGCACTACCAATTGAAGTATTTTTTTTTTACAGCCGATTAAAGCAGCATTTAATGCTTGACAGAGATTAAAACAACCAAAAAAATCACAATTTTTTCACACGAAGGACCACAAATTTGGCTCAGTCACCCTTTGACACTCTAATATTTAAAATTAATAAATTTTAATAATATTTAGTAATTATTAGTGCTAAATAATTAGTACTAGTCCTTAATAGTTTTTAGCACTAAAAGTATGCCCACAGCTGCTTAAAATATCATACAAATTAGAACTCTGAGACTTAATCTGAACGTGTGTGTGATCACACTAAGCAATTGGATAATATTTTTATATTATCCATTATTATTATCCAATTTTATATTATATAATTGATTTATAATTACTAGGTCCGTTCTTATTATCTTTTTTGTAAAGGGGGTTGAATTAAATAACACGGTATCCCGTCTTCGTCAGTGCTGCCACATATAGCCGTAATAACAAATCAGTAAAACTAATTCGCTAAATTTGACGACGCGTTTTGTCAGCAAGAATTCAAACATTAACCATCTGTTCTTTTTTTTTTAGCTAATTTCTTGCTGGTTTTTCGCCTGTGTTAAGTTTGACGCCTGCTAGAAGTAAAAACTGCTTATGGAGGTCATTAAACATTAAACTCCCTATTTTTCAGACATAATTATATGGTTGTGTAAGCTTTCAAGTAACTAATTCAAAAAGCTTGCTTTCTATTTTAATGGCAAAGCAAAGATAAAAGATTTCAGTATTGAGTTTTTGTAGAACATCCAAAATAATGCTATGGAATTATAATGCTTAAAATACTCATAAGGTATAATTTAAAATATCAACACAATTTCCTGATAATACCAAATATGGTAGTGTAACATATTAAGAAATAATTAAAATGTACAATAATTAAAATGAAGCTTCACTGTCTGAAACAGGATAACGGAACAGATGTTTATTAATTATGGCAAACGCAATTAGGGTGTGAGAGATGTAATTTAATACCCTAAAGGGGATACATATCCTTCAAATTGGTGTCAACATGCCAAAACCCCATAAAGTGAGACATTCCACTTTAAAAAAAGACATCAATCGTTAGAAGAAAAGGGGTTGGTTTAAACATATTACTTAAGGATTTGCTAAATACCTCTTCCGAGTGTGAAGTGAGAACCCTAGTGGTTTGAGACTCTAATAGGACTAGATACTGCCCTTAAATCTTGAAGGGTCGTCTCAATGGATGCAGTAGCGGTTTTAGGTCAAATAACCTGAGAATGCAAGGTATACTATAGGAGTTTCAAAATATAAGATGAAAGTAATTTAATGTCATAAAACCGGGGGGAGCTGCACCCTTCTACCCAGGCCTAGAGCCACCATTGAACGGACGATATCAGGGAAGAGCCAAGTAAAAGGTGGCCTAATCTATGGGAAAGAACATGGCGTCTTGTAAGGTATCAATATAGGAAATTAAAAATACTCTTCCTTAGGTCCTCCTTTACCTCGAGAGACACTCGTGGCCTCCTCCAGACACCAGTGGAAAGCCTTCAATCGCTTCAAGGGCGTGCTGCCGCGTAGATATATTCCCGCTACGAGAGCATACTTCCGTGGCATGCATGTCTTGTTCGTATGTCTTTCAAGGTGTAAATCCAAAAATTAAAAGCCTAAATTAAAAGAGTTGTAGATTTGGTATTCTTCGAATAAACTTTCTAAATAAAAATACAAAAAAAAAAAAAATCCGTTAACATATTGTGCCGTAATTTGGTTCTAGGTCCATGAGGAAACAGCACATAGTTGCAGACATTCTTTTTAACTCTTCCATTCAGTGATTTATAATATAATATTTGTTGTATGTAACAAAAACATGCATGCAGTTATATTTTAACTATATTTTCATGCTTTTAAAAATATGTTTTAACTATTTTACAACTATATATATATATATATATATATATATATATATATATATATATATATATATATATATATATATATATATATATATATATATATACCATAATTGAGAAACTCTGCTTTTGGAAATCATTTGCAATGCTTATTGTTCAATAGTTAGTTTGGACTTGATTTATCACCCCCTGATTATGATCAGTCTTCTGTGGATGTACACATTTCACCCCCCCCCCAACTCTTTACTCAGGCTATTTGTAAATAATTGAACTTTGGGTTTTGAAAACAACCTTAAGGGGATTTGATACCATAAAATCATTTTGTTAGCCTCAACGTTGGCTGACTGTCTCAAAGACCATTAGCAAGTTCTCTCATGGGACTAGCCAAAATCGAGAACTGTTGAGAATATTGTGGTTTGACTATGAAATTTGAATGAAAAGACAATGGAATTTTACTTCCCATGTGTTGGCAAGGTTGTCAATCAAAGTGAGTAGCACATCGGGGAACTACAAAGCTATCAAATTGCCGCGAATGCCGAACTTAAAAAAATCTACTTCATTTATGCGAAAAAATCACACTTTCAAATGGTTTAAGTTCATTATCTCCGGCAGAAAATGCGAGAAGTTAAATGTTTATTTTAAAAATTTTGGGAAAGTAGGTGACGGGGACCTCATCGCCTTCTGTAGCCAAATACCTTTCTTCAGGAACAGTAATAACATGAGATAATAAACATAAAAACTTCAATTCAACCGCTAGATTACATCTCAAAGCCTGGATTAACAGAGTTATAGATTTTGTATTCTTCAAATAATTTCCTAACTCGAATGTACATGAAAGAACTCCATTAATGAATGGTACCGTAATTTTGTTCTAGGTCGATGAGAAAAGAGCGTATAGTTGCATAAAGTTTTCATCGTTTTCGTTTTTTTACCGTTTTAAACCAAATTTAAAATTTAATCATTTGTTACACGCAACAAAATTATGCATGGAGATTAATAACTATAATTGAGATATTTGGAGATCGTGTGGGAATTCGGAGGTCATGTGAAATGATTTTAGCTCAATAGTTGGTTTCTATTGATCTCCCATCCCCGAGAATAATCACTGCCTGTCGTGGATGTACACGACATTTCACCCCTAACTCATTGCCGCTCAAGGTAAAATGAACTTATGATTTTGAAAGGAACCTTCTAGCCAGGGAGTAGTTCCAGCATTTTTATTGCGGGGGGGGGGGGCTGGAGGGTTCCATATCCGTCTATTCAAGGAGCATGAGCTGTATAATGTGGTTATTTTTTCCAAATAATTGGGGGGGGGGGCAATTGCCTCCCCCTGAAACCATGCCCCTGCTTCTAGCCACGTCTGACTAGGCGTATTATCAATTAAGAAGCATTCTTCGTCTTATGAAGTTTATAAACACTTTGTGGAAACGGAACATCCTTATTACTGTTGTTCGCCAATTAAGAAAAACAGTTCCACCAATTGAGACAGGGCTTAAAGGGCTGGAAATAATTTTTAGTAAATATAATTCTTTGGCACGCAGTTCACTTGAGTCCCAGAACTTTCAAATAATTTTTCAAAACTCATTAATAAAATAAGACAAAAAATATTGTCAAAATGTTAATCATATATAATTTGTGATACTTTCTTCCGTGAAGAAGGAAATGTATGATTTTTGCCAGATTGGGTCGTCAGAAGTGTTTTTATTTGTGGCTGGAACCTAAGTATTTGAGGTAGAAGGAGGTTCTAGGCCCCCCTTAAATCCTAAGTTCTTCCAAATTTCTGGGTATCCCTCAGTCAAATTTTCAATAAAATTGTCTTAAAAAATTGTGGCTTATAAAACAAAAATATTTTTTGCCATTTGTCCCCTTTCTGAAAAAATGCCCCCCTATGTGTGTGATATGTAGCGATCCAATTTGTTGTAGAGCTGTAATTTATTTGTTCTAATTTCAAAGAGTTCGGTAACAAACTGTAGTAAGGAGCGACCCGGCTCAATAGTAAACGAAACTCTTAAAAACGGAATTTTGATGCTAAAAGATACATCAAAAGAATCGGATTTTCATGCTTATTTTAAATGTATAAGTTTTACCAAATTTAGTCTTTGTCATCAAAAGTAACGAGCCTGAGAAAATTTGCCTTATTTTTTCAAATAAGGGAAAACACCCTAAAAGTTATACAATCTTGAAGAAAATCATACCATCGCATTCAGCGTATCAGAGAACCCTGGAGCAAAAATTTCAAGCTCTTATCTACAAAAATGTGGAATTTCGTATTTTTTGCAAGAAGGCAGATCACGGCTGCGTGTTTATTATTTATGTTTTTATTTCCCCGGGGGTCATCGTATCGACCAAGTGGTCCTAGAATGTCGTAAGAGGGCTCATTCTAACGAAAATGAAAAGTTCTAGTGCCCTTTTTAAGTGACCAAACAAATTGGAGGGCACCTAGGCCCCCTCCCACGCTCATTTTTTCCCAAAATCAACGGCTAAAAATTTTGAGATAGCCATTTTGTTCCGCATAGTCAAAAACCATAATAACTAAGTCTTTGGGGATGACTTACTTCCTCACAGTCCCTGGAGGAGGGACTGCAAGTTACAAACCTTGCCCAGTGTTTACTTACAGTAATGGTTATTGGGAAGTGTACAAACGTTTTCAGGGGGATTTTTTTGGTTTTGGGGGTGGGGTAAAGGGGACGGGGCTAAGTGGGAGGATCTTTCCTTGGAGGAATATGTCATGAGGGAAGAGAAATTGAATGAAAAGGGCACAGGATTTTCTAGCATTACTATAAAAAAACACTGAAAAAATAAACATGAAAAAGTTTGTTTCAGTTGAAAGTAAGGAGTAGCATTAAAACTTAAACGAACAGAGATTATAACGACTAGGAAGGGTTCTAAAAATACTTTAGCAGAAAGAGCGAGGTATTTAGTGTAAAGAGTGAGGTATTACCGAGGGGACAAACCCCCTCATATTCATAATAAAAATATAATAATATAAAAGTTTGTTATGTAAGATAATTCTCAAGTTACGTTATATTTTTTACTAATAAAAACGTTGGTTAAAAATTGAAAGTTCTAGTTGCCTTTTTAAGTAACCGAAAAATTGGAGGGCAACTAGGCCTCCTTCCTTACCCCTTATTTCTCAAAATCGTCTGATCAAAACTAATAGAAAGCCATTTAGCCAAAAAAAAAAAAAAAAAAAAGAATTAATATGCAAATTTCATTTTAATAATTTTTGTGCGGAGAGCCAAAATCAAACATGCATTAATTAAAAAACGTTCAGAAATTAAATAAAAAAACTAGTTTTTTTTAACTGAAAGTAAGGAGCGACATTAAAACTTAAAACGAACAGAAATTACTCCGTATATGAAGTGGGTTGTCCCCTCCGCAATCCCTCGCTCTTTACGTTAAAGTTTGACATTTTGCCACAATTTTACTTTTTAAAACAATTAAAAACTTTAGCATAAAGAGCGAGGCGTTAAGGAGGGGACAACCCATTTCATATACGGAGTAGTTTCTTTTCGCTTTAACTTTCAATGTCGCTCCTTACGTTCAATTAAAAATAACTAGTTTTTTTGTTTTTTTACTTGTTGAAATGATATTTCATGTCAACCAAAACTTGTCGCCACCGATGCAGAGATTGGCTTTGGGTCAGTTTTTTGTTTCCAAAATCTCTAGACCTTTACGACTTTTCCAAATATTTTTCATTTAATTCGGCTGTCCATTTGTTTTTTTATTGAAATTGTAACCCCTCCCCTCCAACAAAAAGTATACGGTATATCAAAATTAGAAAATAGATGGTAGGCGACATATAATGTGTTTTGATTCTGAACTGTCAATATGTCTAAATCATTAAAGTAAACTTTCTCCCAAGGAAACAACGGGACTTTTAGTAGCTTTTTCTAAACTTTTGGATATATTGAATGCTTTAATATTAAAGCCAACTCGATAGCGCTACCAAAGCAAAGAGCCACAAGCCTTCAATCTGTTGTGTTTTTTTTTGGTGATTTTTTCCCGGCCACTTAGCATGGAAGGAGTGGCCATAAAAACTTCAGAGGAGATCATTCGACTGTAAATTAACAATTCTAGTGGTCTTTTGAAGATTCAGTCGAGATTGGAGGGAAACCATTCCCCCTCCCATGCCTCTTTTGGCTACATGTCCGTTTTCCACAACCCTAAAGACAACTGATTTGTGATATAGTACTTTTGTTCAAAACATTCAAAAAGCTGAATAAACATCTCTACAGGATTATCATGACCCTTCCCCAGCCTCTGACACATGGGACATAAATGACGCAAATTACAAACTATTTTTTATAATGGAAATAGTGGCCTGTTTGATGTTGGGCGTGTAATTGGCTCGAAACTTTCAGAGATTGTTCTCAGGGTGTAAGGGATGAAGCACATTGTTATGGAAGAAGGGTATGGGTCCAGCTCAAAACCTTTAGCTTCTGATCAGTTTGAAACTCAAGTCCTTGGGCTACGAGAAAAGTGCTTTACCAAAAAAAAAAAATCAGTGCCCTCCTCTGCAAAAAGGGGGTTGAAAACTTCCTAAATCAGTTGTTTACTTTTCAGTCCGAAAACTCAAAAGGCAGTGCTACTGCGCTGCCTCTGGTTCGGGCCCACTACAACCAAAAACTGCGTGTGAAGTTTTGTTGATTAAAATTGTGCCATTGATTTTTATTAAACTTTTTAAGACTATATGGTTGTGTAAGTTTCAGCTTCAAAAACTGTAAATGTTTGATGTAATTTTCACTGTCCTTGCTACTTCTGGAAATTCCATGTTCAGATCATTTTAGAACTTATAACACAGTTACAAAGATACAAATCATTGGGGAAAACACACACAAATAGCCTATAAACAGTTTCTATAGCACTGAATATATAAGTGAACAAGTTATAATTTCATAATAAATAAATGTAATTGAAAAAATTATTTTTTGTCGTCATTTGGAGACAGATTTATCCAGTGCTGTACAATAAAATTATTACATCTGGTGCTTCCTGTACCGGTTGATATTATAAAACTGACACTCTGATATTACCTTTTACGAGGACGTTTGGTTAAATGAACTATTTATCTTCTGTTCTCTGTTATTTATTTCGATATGCCCTTCCACTAGTGGATAAATGTAAAATTTTGGAAAATTTATAACAATTAAAATAAAAAAAAAACCTTTGGAAATTTTTATTAAAACGAATTAGTTAGATTTGGATAAAACATGGTTATAAATCTCTCGTTGGTAGTTTTCACTTTTGACACTGTAAAGAATGTTGTTAAGCATTTCAACATCTCAAGTTTATGTGTACTTGAAGTTTATAGCCACCAAGACAAATTACGGGTGACAGAATGCATTGGACTTATATAATGTCGGATATATATGTGCGCATTAGGGGGAGGGTAAGGCCATATTACTTTACGACTCACGGCTTAGAATTTTGTACAAAAGGGCCAATCAGGTTTCGAGTCCCTTTTATTGGCTCAAAATTTGAAATAGCAGCAATGATCAAAAAGGGACTGAAGAGGATGCTTAGCTGTGTTGGCCTAATTCTATATTGAGTTGTTAGTAGTATTAGTAATAGTCAAAATGGCCCCGCCATTTAGTTTCTCTTTGTGGCACACACTTAAGTTTTATGTTCGCTCTGAAACATACGATTTTCCGACGAAATTTTCATATTTTAAGCAGTTCGAATTTAAGCAGTTCGAATTTTCATATTTTAAGCAGTGCCATAACACTAAATTCAACATTTAGTGAATACGATTTTCCGACGAAATTTTCACCAGAAATACCTGTATTATTGGATTTATTAGTCTCAAATTCATCCACCGAGGCAGTGGTACGATATTAATAGCACTTTTTCTTAGAGAATGATCTGAACTTACTTAAAAATAGAAACATTTTCAGTTTTTCGCCGTTTTTTAGTCGTTTTTCAGCACATTCTTTCTGTTTGATAAATACAAAGCAAATTTCAGCTATTTAATTTCGTAGGTGGATAAAATGGAATAACAATAATAGCAAGATCATTGTCTTACGTTGAAACACTAAAACCCTGGAATTCTAGAAAAACAACACACCACAGACATAAACACAACACAAATCGTACACAAACGTACCAAAAACGTACATAGAACATAAGTACTTAAGAAACAATATGATTGGTTTGTAAAAATATGTCACAAATACCAACCAATACAATCAAAGCACACTTTGAAACCGGAAATGTGGGACACTGATCTCGGTATTTCTCTGAAGTTTCTCTTTTTGTCCTTGGTAATTACAATAAATAAAACTTACATAAAAATTATAAAATAGGAATATTTTTGAAAATGGGACTTAATCTTTTGAAAGCAGAACTAGATATAAAGTTATTAAATCGTAATTAATTTGCGTGACTGATCCAACTACAATTTCATTCAATGTAAACTGCTTTGTAAGTTATTTCTGGTGATACTTACATAGACATTGTTGATCGTAAATAGAGCATTAAGCCGAAATGTGATTTTTTTTTTGTAACTCTAAATAATAGTTAGGCATTATCATTTGCAATTGTGATTTTGCAAAATTACTATTTTATATTTTGTCATGCCATAATAAAGTAAGTTTGCAAAAACTCAGAAGCTAGATTATGAAAAAAATAATAAGCCCATATCAACTATAAAAGGAAAAAAATCACATTAAACAAGTATAGTTGTTGTTTGTAAAGAAAATCCAAAATAACAATCTAAATTATCCTTTTTTAGGGTCGATCTTCTTTGTGCTCCACATCCAGATAATCCATGGGGGTGAAAGGGATAAACGGCAAGTTGAACCTACATTTATTGAGTCAAATTCAGTACGAGCTCCATGGATACCATTAAAAGATGTACGACCAAGACTCACTAGACAAGACCTTGGTTTTGTACAAGACTCAGGAGTTAGACAAGACGTCGGAGCTGAGGGAAGTAACAATGGGTTTTCACAGCCACAAATAAGCCTACCAAGATCTGTTGGGTCTCAATCAGAAAGGGTATCAATCAACACTGAAAGTCGAGCAAGGCAGCTTTCAGGACCAACTGATTGGATCCCTCTAGCGCCGCAACTTGATACTGGAATCAATACCCTTGATAATAGAGTGCAACAATTTAATCCTGTTGTTACATTGAACACAATACCTGGCAGACGTCTGCCGGTCACCGCTCTAGATCCTCTACTATTTAATCGTGAGCAAAGTGTTGTTTTACCATCGTCTCGAATTCGTGCAAGTGAAATATTCTCTTTAGTGCCAACTCCGGTGTTTATAAATCAGCCAGTTACGCCTTCACAGACGTTGGTACCGTCTTCACCGTCACGACCGCTTCCTTCAATAAGTGTTCAATCCATACCGGCACGGGTTAATGAAAATGGAAGACCTGTATTTCAATCTAATATAAATAAGATTAAAGTTGACCATAATACGGTAAACTTACCAACAGTGCGGTCTGATATAATCAGTGAAGCAGTTTCAACTACAGCAAGACCCTTACCCAGTTCCACTCCTAAGCTCCACCAAGCTCCAATTAAAAGTAGCACCATAGAACCAAAAAACATTAGTGTACCAACTAGCATCTTCAGCTCCGAGCCAAAAGTTGGCTCTTTTAGTGAAGAACCTGCAGAAAAGGGCCAAAATCGCACTGTTAGCCAAGGAAGGGGTCAAAATAAGGAGGTGTTGAGCGAAACGATGTCAAAAAGTGTTGATGCTGTTCAAGATATGCCCTTAATACTTGGGCCAAATTTGTTTGACATACGACTAAGTGTGACCGAAAAGGTGGGTTTAGTTGGGTCGCAACTGTCGGAAGTACTGGTTGAAGACCCTGAATCAAATGCTGGTATAGCATCAAAATTTATGGAAGACCCCATTGAGGGGGCTGAAAAGCCGACTGTAAAGCTTGAAGACAACAAGCGAAATGAAAACGTTACAAAAGATCTAATTAACTCCAAAGATGGACTAGTGGAAAAAGTTAAACTTTTACCAACTTTAAATGACGAAGGTGAAATAGAAGTTATGCCTTCTGCTAGTGAAATTTCCCCTGTAACCGACGAGCAGGAACATGACAGCATACAAAGTGAAGAAAATGCAACAGAAATTAAAGTTAGTTTTAAAAATGATACGACTGTGAACGGTCATCAAGGTCGTTTTCCATTTGTGGAGGAAAAAGTTGAAACTCCACCTTCTGATATTGACTATGATTCAAGTGCTTCTGAAGATGAGCTTCTGCTTAATATTTACAATACACAGGTTATTAATGGTCATCAACCATTTTTTACTGCGTTTGACGTCGAAGAAGGCACTGACTACCTGCCAACAGAAAAAGACGAAGTGTCTGACTATGAAATATCTCCTCCCGGACTAACTTTGGACTTCCGCGAATTTAACGTTTCTTTAATTGACTTCAAGAATGGAACTATTGTTCTCGAGAATAAAACTTATTTTGTTGATTCAGTTCCTAGTGAAGACCAAGATCTTGGTGAAACTGATTTTAATTCTGAGAGTCCTCAGTTTAGATTCGAAACTGATTTTGGGCCTGTTAACATTCCTAGTGAAGAAATAAATCAGACAGAAAGTTCCAATCAGGAGATAAAAAACTCTGTAACAACAAATGCCAATATTTTAAGCAGTGCCATAAAACTAAATTCAACATTTAGTGAAACACGATCTTTCTCAAATTTATCTACGGAAGAGCTCATAATGCTGAATGATTTTAGTGATGAAGTTTCTAATACAGTTAAAATAACTACAACTGCACCACCTATCATATTTGAAACAACACTGTCTCCTATTCCGGAATCTGTAAAAACGATATTGCCAAATACTTATTTTACGACAACAGCAATATTTCCAGTTTCAATATCATCAGAAGAGTCAAACTCTTCCCTTTTTACAGCTAACGCTTCAGCTGCGTCTTTAGATGATGTTACAGCGAATTCTTCAACAATGGACTCTACAACCCCTGTTTTGCCGATTTCAGTTGAAGCAGAGACGTCTAGGGAGTTTGGAAGACAAACTTCGCCGTTCGTAACTATTTTCAACTCTATTTTGTCAACGTTTACAACAAAGATATCGGAAACTGCTACGGAAAAATTGAGCTCTCAAATTGGTTAGTGATTTTTTCCCGTTATTATTTGAAAATTCTTAAATATGCGAATATCAAGGGGATAGAGCTAGGGGATATCTAAGGGACCCCTTGAATGTTCAATGAAAGTATTCCGGGTTTCATCACGGTACGATTTTGTTTATATACGCGCCTATGCATACATTTCTTAATTTTTTGAGGTGTCGCTTTCTATTAGATGTCATGCACGCAAGATTGCGTGTGCCAAGCCTAGTGGCTCTGTGCCAAAAGTTATGGGAACTTTGCAAAGCGTTTTGCGGACTGTGTCAAGCGTGGCGAAACTGTGCGGTACATGTGGTGTTCCCCAATATACATTAGGTGGGGGAAAGTCAGCGCCCGTAAAAAATTTTGGCAAATTAAATTTTTCAGCAATTTAAGTTTTTGATGAAAATTTTTCTATAAGGAGGGCTATTTCAAATATAACTCTATTTGCTGGTGACCTTGTTAGCGAATTTGAATTAGCTTTATATCTGATATTCTTGACTTGCGGATATCTGTCAGACCAGTGTTCTTAAGAAAACAAGAATTAACTAGACTTGGAAAGCCAACCCAGTCTCATAGTGGAAACTATTCCTAACTGGAAGTTATTAACGCCGTATTAGTGTACTCGTGGCTTTAAAATAATCTGCAAATTTCACTTTTTTATATCTTTTAAATATGTAACTTCAATGAATGAATAGCATTCTATAAAATTAGCATAATCAAACAGTTCGTGGTATGAACTGTAGTGAGGAGCGACCCGGCTCAATAGTAACCGAAACTCTAAAACATGGAATTTTGATACCAATAGTTACATCAAAAGAATTGCATTTTAATGCTGATTTAAATATATAAGTTTCATCAACATTAGTTTTACCCATCAAAAGTTACGAGCCTGAGAAAATTTGCCTCATTTTCGAAAATAGGGGGAAACACCCCCTAAAAGTTATACAATCTTAACAAAAATCACACCATCAGATTCAACATATCAGAAAACCTCTTTGTAGAAGTTTCAAGCTCCTATCTATAAAAATGTGGAATTTCGCAGTTTTTGCCAGAATACAGGTCACGGATGCGTGTTTCTTTGTTTTTGTTTGTTTGTTTTTTGTTGTTTTTTTTTCCAGGGGTGATCGTATTGACCCAGTGGTCCTAGAATTTTGCGAGAGGGCTCATTCTAACGGAAATGAAAAGTTCTAGTGCCTTTTTAAGTAACCAAAAAAATTGGAGGGCACCTAGGCCCCTTCCCACGCCAATTATTTTCCCAAAGTCACCAGATCAAAATTCTGAGGTAGCCATTTTATGCACCGTTGTCAAAAGACCTTATAAGTATGTCTTTGGGATGACTTACTCTCCCACAGTCCCCGTGGGAGAGGCTACAAGTTACAAACTTTTACCAGTGCTTACATATAGTAATGGGTTATTTTGAAGTGTACAGACGTTTTCAGGGGGATTTTTAGGTTGAGGGGGTGGGGGGGTTGAGAAGAGGGAGATATGTTGGGGGAACTTTCCTTCGAATAATTTTTCATGGAGGAAGAAAATTTTCATGAAAGGAGCGCAGGATTTTCTAGCATTTATTTTTTTAAAAAAATGAAAAAATAAATACTGTATGAAAAAAAATTTCTACTGAAAGTAAGGAGAAGCATTAAAACTTAAAACGAACAGAAATTATTACGCATATGATGGGCTCACCTCCTCCTAATACCCTGCTCTTTACGCTAAAGTATTTTTAGTAATTTCAACTGTTTATTTTACGGCTTTTGTGATTCAGTGGCCATTATTAAGAAATTGGGACAAAATTTAAGCTTTAGTGTAAAGAGCAAGGTACTGACGAGGGGGTAACCCCCTCATATACGTAATAAAAACATGAGAATGCAGAAGTTCGTTACGTAAGCTAATTTGTTAGTTACGTTTATCTTTTACTAATAAAAACGTTCGTAAAATTAAAAGTTCTAGTTACCTTTTTAAGTAACCAAAAAATCGGAGGGCAACTAGGCCTCCTCCGCCACCCCTTTTTTCTCAAAATCATTCGATCAAAACTATGAGAAAGCCATTTAGCCAAAAAAATAAATATACAAATTTTGTTTTAATTATTCATCTGCGGAGAGCCAAAATGTAAACATGCATTGATTCAAAAACGTTCAGAAATTAAATACAAAAAAACAGTTTTTTTAACGGAAAGTAAGGAGCGGTGTTAAAACTTAAAACGAACAGAAATTACTTCGTATAGAAAGGGACTGCTTCCTCATCAACGCTCCGCTCTTTACGCTAAAGTTTTTTTCACTAATTTAAAAAGTAGAGTTAAAGAGTCAAACTTTGTTGTTGTTTCTTTTGTTTCCGTTCCGTTTTTGTTTCCAAACTTTGTTTCCGTTGAGGATAGTCAACTGCTATATATATATATATATATATATATATATATATATATATATATATATATATATATATATATTTATATATGACATCAGGTGGTCTTAGCCACATTTATTACTATTGGTGTTTCCTGTCACAATTGATCTATTCCGGTTTTAAATTTGTCGATATGAAACCTCTTACAAGTATGTTGACCCACGATTTTCTATCGTCTACTACATATTTAAAATATTATAAAAGTAGTGAATAAAAAACAATGTAAAATAATCAGTTTCGGATCTTGGAACAGCTCAAGACAAAAACTAAACCAGCAAACTCAGCATATCTAAGAGCAGGAAGTATAAGTTTCACATTTTTTCCCGTGGAAGTTTTTAGATGGAGGGTCTCAGATCCTCGGTCTCAAGAAAGAAGTTCTCAGATGCTTTTTTTTTTGTTATCCATCAAAGCTATTCGTATCAAATCAGTGGTCATAGAATGTCCGAAGAGGGTTCATTTGAAGTTGAAATTACCGGTGCACAACAACCAACACAGGAGCAACTAACAATAAAACATTTAAACGAATTGAAAATGAACATGACTATTCTGTTGAAAAATACGCTCCATATTAGTTACGCGCCATTGTAGTTGTGTCCCTGTGTCCCATCTGTGAAAAGATATATATATATATATATATATATATATATATATATATATATATATATATATATATATATATATATATATATATATATATATATATATATATACATATATATATTATTTATATATATATATATATATATATATATATATATATACATATATATATTATTTATATATATATATATATATATATATATATATATATACATATATATATTATTTATATATATATATATATATATATATATATATATATATATATATATATACATATATATATATAATATATATATATATATATATATATATATATATATATATATATATATATATATATATATATATATATATATATATATATATATATATATATATATATATATATATATATATATATATATATATATATATATATATATATATATATATATATGTTTTAACTACGTAAAACTTGCGAATATACAACATTCTTCGCTGTCCCATTGTCTGTGCATATAAATAGACTGTCAGGTTTACCGACTCTTGAACATGCAACTATAATTGTCCATGGGAAAAACAATCCGTATTCAGATCTATACCTCATTATTCTAATGATTGCCCTTGAGCTTTGTTGATGGTGATTGCTAATCGAACATTCCCTGTGTCCCCGTCGTCATTTATATATCCCCCTGTGCCCCCCGGCGTCCCCGTTGTAGTTGTGTCCCTGTGTCCTGGTCGTCATTTATATTCCCTGTGTCCCGGTGTCCCGGTCGTCATTTGTGCCCCGGTGTCCCGGTCTGTAATTTCTGTAATTTCATCAGTTGACAAACATGACGGCAGTCGACAAACGACTTCATGACGACATACAGCTCAATCCTTATAATGACGTCACTCGACAAACATGACGTCAGTCGACACACAAACATGACGTCAGTCGACAGACACACAAACAAACAACTTGTTTTTATATATGTAGATTCTCCAGGCACGTACTCTATCCCCGCTCCTTCTACATTCTTTCTTGATGAAACTGTAGATTTCAAATGTATCTAAAAATTATCTTTCTGTTTATTTTGGACAACTCTTGTTCGGACTTACACGATTATTGAATAACCGCGAATATTTTTGTTTGTGTTTGAAAGGGGGATTTGAAAGGGAAAGAAATAAATGTCTTATATTATATATTAAAAATATAGGTTTGTAAAAATATTTAGGAGCTATAAAAGTAGCCTAAGATAGAGTACCATAGGTGGCATTAACTGAATAAGTAGGCCTAATGCTAAGAAGTGTGGTAACCACACTTATATGTAATTATAGTCACATATTCTTTACTGTAAAAAATATAAAGAAAACGCCTCTTTGGCTCAGTTTTTAACTTTCTTTTTAAGGTTTCCGGCGTTTAGTCATTTCCTTCAAGCATTTTTCCGGGTTATTCCCACCCAACCCAGAAACTACGACACTCACAAATTCTCTATTCAATTCGCTTGCTACGACTAAGGTAAAAATTGAATTTTTCCTTTTTCGTTAGCAGGAAATGATCCCGCAAAGCGTCAATTTATTATTTGTTTTGCTATTAATGATCAATTAGAAATTATGAAACTAGGTTCTAAATAATGTTCAGTAATGTTAAATAATGCCCAGCAAATCAAAAAAAAATCTTTTGCCTCCTGGACTCATTTTAGGTCTACTTAGGCCCTACACCTGACGTTTTCCAAAAAATTTTCTTTTGGCCGTTTCATGACGTTTTTATGGTTGCCTCGATATTGCCACGTTGATAGTCGAAACAATTAGGCAAAACTAATTAGTCGAATTCGACAGCACTTCGTCAGTAAAAATTCAAGTATCAAGAAAAAGTTGGTTCCCAAACTCATTCTTTACTTTTCCTTTGATAACGTACATAAAGACAATCATTTTTTTTATGATAATTTGAATATGAAGTACCCAGAAATTTGAGGGATGGGGGGCGGGGATGTTTCGCTTAATCGAGGATTTGATACGTATATATACACACGCATATATATATATATATATATATATATATATATATATATATATATATATATATATATATATATATATATATATATATATATATATACGTATATATATAAATTTGATATATATAATATATATAATAGTATATATATAAATTTGAGGGATGGGAGGCGGGGATATTTCGCTTAATCGAGGATTTGATACGTATATATACACACGCATATATATATATATATATATATATATATATATATATATATATATATATATATATGTATATATATATATATATATATATATATATATATATATATATATATATATATATGTATGTATATATATATATATATATATATATATATATATATATATATATATATATATATATATATATATATATATATACGTATGTATATATATATATATATATATATATATATATATATATATATATATATATATATATATATATATATATATATATATATATATATACGTTGACTAAAATGGATATCTCAAAATTTTGAATGGATTTGTTTGAGGAAAGAGTGGGCTTTGAGGGGGGTTGGTTGCCCTCCAATCATTTTTGGATATTAAAAAGAGTACTAGCCCTTTCAATTTTCAGTCGAATGAGCTCTTTGACAACAAATGGTATTCTTGAAATTTTTATCACATGTATTTCGGGACAATAAGATGTGTGTAGGGGGAGGGGTTATCCAGCCTCTGATCACCCTGAATCTCAAAAAGCCTATTAGAACATCTGATTCGCAATCAAATGAGCTCATGCCCGAGTTTTTACGATCATCCTTACTATACATACCTTATACGCACCCAGGGCATAACTTATAACCCCTGTCCTGAGGGCTGTGGGGGGAGGGTTTATCATCCTCAAAAACATAATTTTCGGACCTCTCAATTACGTTGAACAAAACGGCTACATCCAAATTTTGATTGGATGTGTCTAGGGAAAAGGTGGACGTGGGAGGCGTGTTAGTTGCCCTTCAATTACTTTCAACCAATAGAAAGGGCACTAGCCCTTTTAATTTTCAAACGAATGAGCTCTTTTTGAAGTTTTTATAACAACAAATGTCCATCTCAAAATATCTATCAGATATATTTCGGAAAAATACGGGGTGTGTTCATGGGGGGGGGGGGTATCCACCTTGCAATCACTCTGAATGTCAGAAAGACCACTAAAATTTCTGATTAGTAATTCAATGAACCCCTCCGAAGTTTATGTGACCACCCTTTCTATATAAACCTTAAATGTCCCCAGGGCATAACTTACAACCCTTGCCCTGAGGGCTGTGCGTGGGTTGTTATCCTCAACATAATTTCCGATCTTTCAACAACATTTAAAAAATGGCTATATCAATGTTTTGATTGAATGTGTTTTGGGAAATGGTGGGCTTAGGAGGGTGTTAGTTGGGCTCCGATCACTTTCGATTATTAAAAACGGCACCGGGCCTTTCAATTTCCAATCGAATGAGCCCTTTTTGAAGTTTCTACAACAACTCCTTTGATTAAAAGTATCCTGGTCTAAACAACAAATAAATAAATAAATAAATAATACATTGTGCCCACATGGATCTTTACTTAGGCATCTTTATTTTATTGCGCTTAGTTTTGAAATTTGTCGTTTCATAAACGTTGAAGGTTAACATTAAGTTAGGGGTTGAACAGAAAAGAATCAAAATGTATCTAAAAATCAGTCGCTTTCTCCTCCATCAGCTCTTATTTCTCCTTGGGAGGTACAACTACCCCTAAATATTATTATGGTACTTTTACTAATCCTACCTGTACATAGGTGATATAGGGGAGAGTTCTCTATGATAAGCCCAGGCCCAAAAGCAATGGTCTTAAAATAGCTTTTTCAGTTTTTCTGCCCGGAGAAAATTCTCTCAAAACCCATCCTTAGGGAGTTGGACGTGTGTGCACTTATGTTAATAACCTTTCCTTGGTAACTAATATTTTGTTAATTCATCTGAAGTCGATTCTTTGAATCATTCTGAAAAAAGCTAACCTATTCTCCTCAATACAAAAGGGATATATTCTCCAAAAGTTTTTTTTTGTGCCATTCGTTTTGAGCGTTCCGAGATACCTGTTGGCTCTGTTTGAATATTTGTACTTATCTATCTTGTGTGTTTGATAAAATTTGGGAATCCACAAAAATTGCTCCCGGAAATCTATTCTTCCAGATGTTTTTCTGAATGTACTGGTCTCGTCTCACCTTCTCCCTGCCACGTGGGACAAAAAGACTCAGACCTACTTGGTACGAGCTAAGACACTTTATAGTAAGAATAGAAAATGGTATACGCAGTAAAGCATGAAACATTTCCAGAAATAACTTTCTGTGAAAGCTAAGTTTATAAGATGTTTGGATTCAGAAAATAATTTTTCTGAAAAGAAAAATTATTGTTAGTTTCTAATAATAGTTTTGTTGAATTTCTAGGGGTCAACTAATATATAAATGGTCCTCTCATATTTCTGACCCCCCTCACAGATGATCCATAAAAGAGGAGAAGGTCAGCTAAATATCTTTTAACTAGAAGTTATTCTATTTATGCCAAGACATTTAACAAATTGTGATTTGTTTTTCTTCCAGAGACAAGCACTTTTGCAAATACAGCTGCTGCGAGTGAGAATATATACACCATCGAAACTAGGTCTCCAACACGCCAGACTCAGCCTGCCACAGAACACATATCCACGTCTCCCTCTACAACCCACGGCATATATGTTCCAGATTCTACCCAGGAACCAGAACCAAGAGTTTCATTATACCTTCGAATTAACGTCGATACCACATGGCAAGAGCTGTGTCATCGCATTGATGACTTCCGTTCAGCTCTTTCCAACGTCGTGTCAAGGGAGACTGGAAAGACTATTTCACCAAAACAAGTTGTGATTTATAATATTGCTCGTTGTGCTATTGAGATGCATAGCTCGAGGCGCCGTCGTACAGTGTCTGAATCAGTTGCAGCACTTGTTTATGTCACAGATTATCATGGTATTTACAGTTATCGTCTCACAGAGGCACTTGAGCGTGGACTTGAGAAGAAAACTTCATTAGAAGACTTTCCATTGGCTAGAAAGGTAAGGAACTTCATTCATTTCATTTTTAGCCTATATTTTGGAGCTATCCTAGGACACTCGGGTTTGTGACACTGCTCCTGGCAATTACAAGTTTCTGGATGTGAAGAGATTGAAACCTTTTCTGAAAAAGAACAATGTGGACTCTGCAAGTAATGCATGCTAGGAGATCATTCTGCGTGGTCTGAATCTCTACTTTTTTCTAAACGTTTTTTGGACTCCTGTTAGCTTTAAAAATGCATGGGAAATCTAAAAAATATTTAAAATTTTGGGTAACTAAGTTTTTGTTTTCTTCCGTGTCTGTGAAAAATTGTAATATGTCTTTTATTTATTTTGTGAGTCATGCTTAAAATAGCTACAATCTTCAAAATTATGTCAGTTCCTTTTTTTTTATACAACATATTCAGGTAGCATCATTAGTCACTTGATGACATGCTAGATCGTTAGCCACATAAACTTCTAAAGCGATTAAGAAGGGTAATCTTACAAGGAAAATAGAAATAGTTCAGGGACAAAGGTTTGTAAAAGGATTTTGTCAGACAGTATCACACCTTTCTATAATGTCGAAAAAAGCCATTTTTTGTATTTTGAAATTTTTTTGGAGGCAAGAACAGCAGCCCAGTATTATACAGTATTTTAAACAAAAACGCAATGAACTGCTGGTACTTGTCGGTTATTGTAAATACATTAGAGAATTACGCTTATGTTGCATTTCAGAAAACTGGTTTCATAGCTACAAAAACAGGTGAGGGATGATACAATACATTGGCCTTGCATCATTTGGGCTCTATGTTTGAACATTAGGGGTGGGGATGGGGGTGGAGGGTAGGCTAAGTGATGTTAGGCTGGGTTAGTTTAGGTTAGGTTGAGTTAGGTTTTATTTTATCATCGTGTTTTGTCACTTTTCATTAGGATTAATCTAACTTCACTTTTTGGGTGTGTTTCCAATAGTCGGCGATCGCTATTTGGAGAAGGTAATATTCTAGTTGTTGTAGCCTATTCATACCTTTACAGGAATCCCCTAAGATTCAAGATTATACTTATTGTTTGGATTATCGCAGTTCTACAATGACTCTTACATATATGTCTTTTGAACAGAATACAGAAATGTTGCTGACTACAGATCGGAATTGAAGAAGCAGCTGCAACCTAGTAACGAGCGAACGATTAGTCACAGAATTAATTGACTTGCAAATTGTAATGCAGGAATATTTCAACCTTTTATTTAAAATCTGTTTTAGCAATAACTATTTCTAACCCATTTTCTCTGGACTAATAATTAACATGGAAAGCAAGTTCTATAGCTTAGCATACAGAAAAACCAGATCACGTCAGACATTATTCGCAGGTTTCTGACCTGCGAAAAAGAATAAAAAGCGAAGTATGATAATATTTTTTTTTTAAGATCCGTAACCTGTTTTTTGTGGTATTCCACAGGGAACTAACTTTGGTACTATTTACTCTTCGGCGATGAAAAGCGTTGTAAATGGTTTTGAGAGCGTATGGAAATAGTGTGATGCTTCAACACTTAAGTTTATCAGTTTATCAAACAGTTTGTGGTGACGAAATGAAAGTCATGAGTGACTCTGCCAAATCCTAACTGAAACTTTAAAAAATGAAATTTTGATAACAATAGATACATCAAAATAATTGGCTTTTTATTAAGATATTTATTCTAATGTTTAATATTACCCATCAGAAGCTACGATACTGAGACTGAAGCTACGAAGCTACATTTGTGAAGGGACACACATGCACGGAGAGGTGTAGCATAAATGGAAGACAGTAACAACGGCAATCAAAGGGGTAAAATTAACCTTGACTGGACTGCCCACTTAATTGAACAATCTGTCTTGGCTTTTTTCTACAATCGGCCATGACTTTGACTTTTACCACAACTATTCCCTTTTTTTAAATTCAAAAAAATAAAACCTATAAGATCAGCAGCGAAAAAAGCTAGGATGGCATTAAAAACCTGTTTTTAAATCATTTTCTTTCATTTCATTGAATTGCCTCGTTTCATAACAATTTATTTTTCAGTCCTGCTTGAACTTCGCTGAGGTAAGGATGCTGGGACTGTTTTGAAAAAATTGTTCATTTTAGTATTATTGATTTTATCCTCTCGTAAGTTGTTTTTTCTTATTTGTATTGCTGAGGACGGCCCCTGGACATGGGGCGAAATATTCATTCTAATTTGTTTCCCACTGTCTTAAAAAATTCCCTATTGTTCTTCTTGTTTTTGGTATTTGTTCACATATAGTATTATTTACTGTGAAATATGCAGAAATTTATGGGGTATTTTTCTGTTTGGCAGGGGATTTCTACCGAGAGAAATCTTCTTATAGAGAAAAGTTTCCACGGGAATTTTCAAGGGAATTTTTCGTGAAGGAAAGGAACTGGATATCATGGGATGACTTAAAAAACAGTCAGAAATTAAATATAAAAAAAACATTTTTCCCTGAAAGTATGGAGAACATTGGAACTTAAAGCAAAAAGAAAATATTCTGTATATTAGAGAGGCTGCCCTTTCCTAAACCATTGCTCTTCACGCTGAAGTTTGACTTTTGCCACAATTCTTTAAGAAAAACCGCTGAAACACAAGGATCGTTGAGTTTGAATGAGAAGTGTTAGATTTTAGCGTTAGAAACGAGGATTAATGAGGGGAGTAGCCCCTTCATATACAAAATAATCTCTGTCTGTATTAAGTTTTAATTTTGCTCCTTATTTTCAATTGAAAAAAAACAACTCATTTTTCTGTTTAATCAAAAAAAAAAGAGAACCCAACCAAACTATCAGTGCTATCCATTCAAAAATAGGATTTTCCTTGCTATAATCCTGGGGGACTGTAAACCTCCGGCTAAGGGTTTTTGACAATGAAGATTTTGATTATGTACGTAGATTAAATTTGACGGGATTCCTTTAGGGTTTTATCCGGGACGAATGCCGAATTTCCATTTCTTTGGAGGAGGATAATTTAAATTTTTGGAGGGTAATTTAAATAGAAAGTGTCCAAGAATTCAAAAAATTTGGATTTTCGAAAGCTAGGCCAAAAGATCCACTTCTCAACCATACATGCGTCCATAGCGGGGTTCAGATCCCTACTTGAAATCTTAAAATCTTTCTTTTCCTAACTATAAATTACTCTTCAGTTGTTCCGAAAGAAAATTATTGTTTAAAAAATAGTGATATTTGTGTTTTAAACTTTGGATACTCTGGTTGTCTTTGTTAGGTTGCAGCAGCTGCTGCAGCCATGATACGAGCAGGCTGCTGCCACTCTACAGCTCGTACCAAGTAGGAAGCTTCACATTCATAATTCACTTAAATACATTCTAAGACCACACTGGCTAATACGTGTGGTATGAAACCAAGAAAGGAAAGGATATAATAAATGAAAAAAAAAAATCAAATAGTGAAAAAAGGGGATTTTGTCAGCCAGTAGCGAAATATAAAGACGAAAATCAACCAAATATTTCCACAAGGACCTCCACCAAGACGCCCTCAGTGCTCAAAAAAGGAAAGAAAAAAAAAACAGAATACAACAACAAAATCTAACCTTCCGAAGTTAACTGTGCAAGAGGAGAAAAGACACTGAATCAAAAAAAATATTGGCTATAATCTCTATTTATAGCCAATATTCTGTTTATATATATATATATATATATATATATATATATATATATATATATATATATATCAATTGCTTCTTTAAAAGATTGCAGTAGGCCATTTACGATAGATTAGATATTAAAGTTGCCTCTTCAAAAAGAACCAAATGGTAAACATTTTCGTATGAATGCTGGGGCAGAGCTGAATCAAAATTGTCATTTTTATTTTCAAATCCCAGGGATTTGAAATTTTGTGTCCCAGGGATCTATCCAGGGAAATCCCAGGGATCTATTGAAATTTTATGTTAATACAATCGTTCCGCTAGTTATTGATGGGTCCTACTAATGTAAAATTTTCTACATGAACACGGGACTCAGTTGACACCACTACCCAGTATAGGGTCAGTTTTATCCTTTCCCGGGTTGAAAAAAATTGTTCAGCTTTTTTTTCAGTTTTGAAAGAAATTAAATAAAAAAACAATTTTTTTCAACTGAAAGTAAGGAGCGACATTAAAACTTAAAACGAACAGAAATTACTTCGTATATGAAAGGGGCTGCCTCCTCATCAACGCCCCGCTCTTTACGCTAAAGTTTGACTCTTTCTCTCAACTCTTCTTTAAAACAGTAAAAAACTTTAGCGTAAAGAGCGGGGCGTTGATGAGGAAGCAGCCCCTTTCATATACGAAGTAATTTCTGTTCATTTTAAGTTTTAATGTCGCTCCTTACTTTCAGTTGAAAAAAAATTATTTTTTTTATTTAATTTCTGAACCTTTTTGAATCAATGCATGTTTTGATTTTGGCTCTCCGCAGAGGAATAATTAAAACAAAATTTTCATATTTATTTTTTTTTTGCTAAATGGCTTTCTCATAATTTTGATCGAATGATTTTGAGAAAAAAAGAGCGGGGGAGGAAGCCTAGTTGCCCTCCAATTTTTTGGTTAATTAAAAAGGCAACTAGAACTTTTAATTTTTTACGAATCTTTTTATTAGTAAAAGATATACGTAACTTATAAATTAGCTTACGTAAAGAATTTTTTATTCTCATGTTTTTATTACACATATGAGAGGGCTCGCCCCCTCGTCAGTACCTCTCTCTTTACACTAAATCTTAAATTTTGTCCCAAATCATTAAGAATGACCCCTGAATCACAAAAGCCGTAGAATAAATGGTTGACATTACTAAAAATACTTTAGCGTAAAGAGCGAGGTATTAGAAGGAGGTGAGCCCCTTATATGGGTAATAATTTCTGTTCGTTTTAAGTTTTAATGCTGTTCCTTACTTCCAGCTGAAAAAAAACTTTTTCATATTTGTTTTTTCATTGTTTTTTTTTAAATAATGCTAGTAAATCCTGCGCTCCCTTCATGGAAATTTTCTTCCCCCATGACAAATTCCTCGATGGAAAGTTCCCCCAGTATATCCCCCTCTTCTCAACCCCTCCCCCCAACCAAAAATTCCTCCTGAAAACGCCTGTACACTTCCCAATAACCATTACTATATGTAAGCACTGGTCAAAGTTTGTAACTAGTAGCCCCTCCCACGGGGACTGTGGAGGAGTAAGTCGTCTCCAAAGACATAGTTATAAGGTTTTTCGACTACGCTGAATAAAATGGCTATCTCAGAATTTTGATCCGCTGACTTTGAGAAAAAGTAATTAGCGTGGGAGGGGGCCTAGGTGCCCTCCAATTTTTTTGGTCACTTAAAAAGGGCACTAGAACTTTTCATTTCCGTTAGAATGAGCCCTCTCGCAACATTCTAGGACAACTGGGTCGATACGATCACCCCTGGGAAAAAAAAAACAAACAAATAAACACGCATCCGTGATGTGCCTTCTGGCAAAAAAAATACAAACTTCCACATTTTTGTAGATAGGAGCTGAAACTTCTACAGTAGGATTCTCTGATACGCTGAATCTGATGGTGTAATTTTCGTTAAGATTCTATGACTTGTAGGGGGTGTTTCCCCTATTTTCTAAATTAACGCAAATTTTTTCAGGCTCGTAACTTTTGATGCGTAAGACTAAACTTGATGAAATTTGTATTATTTGTATATTTGTATTGAAATTAGCATTAAAATGTGATGATGTAGCTATTGGTATCAAAATCCATTTTTTAGAGTTTTGGTTTCTATTGAGCCGGGTCGCTCCTTACTACAGTTCGTCACCACGAACTGTTTGACAGAGATTATGTTTTTTTTTTTTTTGCCTTGAATTTTCTATATATAGAAAGCCGACTCATAATGATCAGTATCTATATTTCACGTCGAATCACCCTCCTTCTGTGAAAAGAGGGGTAGTAATTTTTCTGTCGACGGGGCTCTAAAAACATCTTTACATAATCATGTAAAGTCTGAGTTAGATTACGTTAAAAATATTCTATTCTTCAATGGCTACCCAATCAACCTCATTGAGAACATTATAGATAGACGATTAAAAAAGGTAATACAGGAAAATAGGGAGCCCGTCCCCCTTGATTCAGTTACATTGACAATTGAGAACAAAACTTTTACTACATTACCATACGTCTCGGAACTCAGCGACAAACTTGGGATGTCTGCTTAAGTAAACGCTGGTCAGTGCAGCAACTTCGAAAAAAATTGGAAAAGGGCCTATTTCTTACAACTTTGAAACACCATATGCCGATCTAAAAAATTTATGAATAAAAAAAATTTATGAATGTAAAAAATTTATGAATAGAACATTGCGGCTTAAAGAGAGCATGAAATCCTGGTAACAGTGCTTGCTTTAATAAGCCCTCCGAGGATATTACGGGGCCTGTATATGCCCTGACCGGGGCCGTATCCTAGATTTCTGTTGGGGAGAGGTGTACAAAAATTTCAAAAAAATATCAAAAATTTGTTTATATGTATTTTTGTTACGTTTTGACGATTAGGACAAACATTTCGGGGGGATCAAACCTCCCCCAACCCATGGATACGGCCTTGGTAATGACAATTGTTTACTAGGTTTTATCACTGTGTGTGCTCCCTCCTTACGTACTTCTTAAAAACAGATAAATTTGTCTGTTTCAATATATATTTTTTTCATATGCTATTTAGAGAAAGCTGATGATAACCCCCCTCACTTCCTGAGCCTAACCTTCTTTAAACACGAGCTGTCAAAGGGACACTTCTACATAGAACACGTTCAAACTGACTGTTCTTCAATATACCCGCTTTGAAAGTCTTAAGCTATTGACCCCCCTCCTCCCCCCGAAAAATAAATACGCAATGACTCTTTGGGGTAAGTAGTATATATTTAAGGTTCATAATATGTAAGAATTACAGTTTCACAACGCTACTGTGGGGAGTTGAAGTCCAGAAATTTTTTTCGTGGATTTAGCTAAATAAAAAGGGAATTAAAATATCGCAAAAAAGCTTTAAAATAAATTGTCGAATCAAGCTTTTATTGAGGTCATGGTTAACTAAAAGTTAAGCTACCTGGCTGTTAAAATCTCACTTTCTTCTGCTACCTGTCAGACTTCTTTTCTGCTAAAGCATGCGAATATTGATCCCATAAAATCATTTGAAAATTTTCATCGTTCAATCGCCTGTAGTAAGAAAATACAAAAATGGTACGGGGTGTGTTAAGCGAGAAGAAGATGCATTCTTCAAAATTACTCAATGGGATCAATTTTCATATGATTTGACTAGAAAGTAGCTGTACAGGTAGCAGAGGAAAATTGGATCTTATCTGAGAGGCCTCCCCTCTCGGCCTGTTCCACTACACACAGCAGACTTTCTATGCATAGGTCACGCCCTCCTTTGTGCACTCAATTTTTAACACGGGAGGCTCTTCAATTTTAATTGACTTGTAAAGGAGCTTTTGACAGCTTTTAACGTAACAGTTGAAATTGACGAGTGGTCGACAGTGTATATAGTGAATAAAATATATTATATATTATATATAATATATAACAATATATTATAGTGAATAAATTTCGAACACTGAACAAGGTGTTGAGATTCCAGAATAAATAAAAATAGGAAAGAGCCTGAAATAGGGCTTTTTTTTAGCTATGTTTTGTTCTTGATGTGAGGGGGCCTCCAGCTGTGAAAAAAGTCATTTTTGGTCATTAGATGAACATCAAGCGTTTCATTTTTACCCACTTTTTTACAAGTCATGATGAGGGGGGGCTATGCTTTTAAAATTTTCAAGCCTTCCCCCTGGTGCCCAAGAAATGAGCTTACTCGTAAAGCATGAGTAAAAGGGCATGCGACGAACTAGACTTTAAATTTCGATAAATTATAGATAAGAAATCCGAGACTGGTTATACTTCTTTTGGGTGTCGTGTACATGACCAAAGATTTGTCATTCAAGGCGTCTTTGTATCGGGTCTAAAGAAACGGCTTGGAATTATTTTTGTTTTAGATTCCATTAGACAGATTAGTCATTCTGGCAATGATAAGGTTTTATGATTAAGTGCTGCCACCCACATAGAAATGACGCATCGCTTAAAATATTAGGCTACTACTTGGTTGCGACAGTTTGGTTGTGTCTTTGTATTCCAACAGCCTTCCTCTTGCCTTAGACCCTAGATCTACCTTTGCACCCCAGGGGCACCCAGGACATGTGCCTAATCTTCACCAGTCTGAAGACACAGTTCCACAAGCCCACCTCTCGACTGACACCCATGTGTGCCTGCAGAAGCCACCCAGGGTTTGCAAAAATTTTCTAATGAGGTTGCCACTTTTCAAACCCTGTGTACATCCCAGAACACCACGTTTGCCGCATAGTTTCGCCACACTTGAAAAGATTTCTGCCAGCTTGGAAGCTGCCAACTGGTGTACTTGATTTCTGAAAGTGGACACCCCTACGGAATTTTGTCAAGCTAGATGCACTCACAAGACAATCTAGCCTCATAAAAAAACTTAAATAAAAAAAAACGCTATTTTCGAATGAATACAGTGGCCTTAAGTTGGGTGGCTTCAAAATTAAAACAAACACAAACCATCCTATATATTACTCTATTAGGGGGACTACCCCCCTCTCCCCAATTCCTCACAAATTGCACTAAAACTTGATTTTTCTTTTTATTAATACTTGAAAAACCCAAGAACCACTAATTCAAGAACACATAATTTTGGTAATTCCCCTGCTACATTCTTTGCCATGGATTTAGTAAAAAAAAAAAAAAAAAATCCCAAAAGTGTATGTTCACTAGATTTGTACTTATGTAAAAATCTAAAATTAAGTGAATAGAGGGAAAAGGGTAAAGCATCAGTAATCAGACAATTGGCATTCCATTGCAAACGTGACAATCTTAACCTATCTATCATTACACCCCTAGATGATAGCCGTAAGCCACGCTTTTTTCGTATGCCAAAGGGATATTATGGTGCTTATTTATTGAGTCATTCATCTTCTCCAAATTCAAGTCCGCTTGGAATGTATGAGACGAGTAATTTTGGGCCAGAGGAACACAGCAGAAGGATTTTAGAGGCGCCCAACACTTTTGGGCTCCATCTAGTCTTCGTACTAAAGTTTCCACATTCGCTTTAAATTCGGTGGGAGGAAATTTTGGGGCAAAAAGACGTTAATTGAGGAATTTTAGACTGTTGAACATCACAGCCTGGGGTCTAGTTGAGTTCAACGTTTCATTATTCTTTTGTTTCTTTTTTTATCACACATAGTTACTTGTAAACAAAAATCATTAGGCCCGTTCATCCTCATGGACGCGGGGTTGCATACTTGCATCAATTGGACTATCTTTTATTCATGTCTTATAAATTTTAGGTAGGCAACTTTTTTTTTCTTTTTTTTTTTTAGTAGAAGCGGTCAACACGATGATAATAAACAATAATGTAACAGAATGACGTAGTTTTGCAATTGTTGGAAAACTTTTTGCACTGCAAGCACTTGGTAATAGGACATAAGATAATATTTTATTTACCGTCCGTTTTCTGCAAGACACGATAGATATTATGTTTCTAGGTGAAATAATCTAACCCTAGCTTGCACATGCTGAAATTGTAGAAATAGCAGCACAGGTATTGTAAGGTCTCATGTTTTGAGGTAAAAAGAAAGGTAAGTAATACGGCATTGGATTTTAAAATCCCTACCGGTGATGCTGATATCGGTTCATGGCCCTTCAGCCAGGAAGGGCAATGGGGGGTTGGGGTCAGCCATCCTGTACCTTTGTACACCCTTCTTGTTTATATCGATCAGATCTCTCAAGGTAACCATTTAGAGCTGGGTTGACTCTGGCTGAGCTTGCAGAGTCAGGCCACTGACACCCAGTTCCACACCAAATAGTGAGCAATACCAAGACTCGAACCCCTGTCCTCACGGACAAAGGGTTAATGCAGCATTAGTTTGTATATATAGTGCATTTAAAAAATAGTAACATTGATTGGACGTCAGGAAATAGAGAATAAAGTTAGTATTAAGAACATGGCATATTTTGAGATTATTTTTAAGGATCATTTTATTATTTTTTTTTATGATGAAAAATCTTTTCGATAATTAGTAATATTGATTGAACGTCAGGAAATAGAGAATAACGTTTCTTACCACTAATTAACGTTTCTTAATACACGGTTAAGAAACGTAACCAAAATGCTGCTCCCTTGGCGCTCCTGCCATTGTAGCTGCCAAAATTGCTGCAACAGTTTGCTTCCCTAGCAATGCAAATCTTGTGCTTTGTGTCTGTTTACTTCATAACCTGCAAGAGTTTTGTATTGAAACAAGAATGTTTTCCTTCTATTGAAATTTTCACTTTAATTTCATTCAGTTTTTAAAGATTCTCATTTTTAGCTTTACAGTTTTATTCAGTTGTACATGTTGATCTAATAGTTAAATCTTTTAGTGATTTCGTAGAACCACTAAAGTAAATATTAAATTTTTTTTTATTTTAACTAGTTTATCATTGTTGGATAAGTAATTTGATGTTATTATTATTTTTATATTGGTTTAGCGTTTTATTGTTGATTTTTATTTACTAGTTTTGGCAAAACATGCTTCCTTCTGGAAACATAATGCAGCACAATAAACAGTTTCTTTTACTTTCTAAAATTTCAGCTTTCTGTATTATTTGGTTGTGCTGATCACATTACCTTTATGTTAGTGAGATTTGAAGGGAATTTCCTTTTCACATCAGATGTTTACTGATGCATGGGTCTGATGACAGTGGTCAAGTTCAAGGATGGTTCTGAAACGTGGGCGCTATGGGAGATTGACAAGATGTTTTCCCAAAAAAAATAATTCTGGATGGTTTAGCCGTCTGACTAACCCGTGTGACTACCCGTCTGACTAACTGTATCTCAAACAATAAGCTATAAGATAAATTTAGTTTCATCCCGCTCTCTAGGGCTATAATGAAAGACAGGATGGCACAGCTAGGACATGTTTTGCGAATGAAGGATGACAAATTGTCAACAATTGTCCTTTTGGACCATCCATCCAAACAAAAAGCTGGTTGGCCCTGAATGGGTCGTGGAGAGATCGTAAGAAAAAAATCGAAGAGAACTGGAACTTCTTGGGAGGCTGTAAGAAGAAAAGCTTTGAATAGATTGGGATGGAGGAGAAGCGTGTGCAGCTGCGTAAGCCTTAGTCGAGTTCATGCTACAATGAGTTGTTGTTAGTATTTGTGGTAGTATTTACCGATAAACTAAACTGATAATACCCGACCAAATTTATTCTTACTTTCAGATTTCATTGGAAGAATCCGTACGGCCGAGTCCAGAATCTCTTGCTGCAAACCCGCGCCACCATGTACCGGCTACAGGAATGATAGCAGGGATTACTGTAGCAGTCATCCTTGGACTGCTACTTCTATCGTTCCTTGTATTTCTATTGGTTGTTCGACGTCGGCAGAACCGTGCAACTTTCGCGCGTCGTTGTCAGCCTGGCAGTGAGTCTGGAATTAGGAACAGCATTCGGAATATGTCTTGGAGACAGAGTAAAAGTCAATTACGCGCTTCCAAGAGATCTTTCATGAATTTTGCATACGAAGATCCAGTAAGTTGAAACGATTTATGCTGTTTAAAAAAAGTGAGGATTCACACTAAAGAGCGCATTTTTATGTTTTACTTTGATCTGTCTACTGACACACATTTTTCTGTCATATTGGACTACCAAAAGCACTAAAATTGCCCTCTGGCTAAAAGTGTGCAATGCTCCATTTACAATAAAATTTTCTTTATACCAAGATTAGCTAAGAAGATAAAAAAAAATCTGTAAAGAATCTGATTGACTCAAATGAAAGTTGGCTAAATCTCGATATTAGTTAAATCTTATTGTGAAACTGCATTAAAAGAGCCTCTAAACCGTATTCGTACCCAAATTCAGCTTTAGTGTCCATCTTTGGAGCAAATTTAATAATCTCACAACACAACTTGCATTGTTACTAAGTAGCATGTACGCACATTTAGCTTCAGTAGGGGGGGGGATGTTTTCCTAATAGATTTTTTTCTGCATTTCCCCTCCCAGATTTAAGAGAATTTTCTTGTGGTAATATTATTATTGAAAAAGAGCTTGAATTTTGTTTGTGTTTTTGTTAAAGAAACGAAAAAGAACAAACAACTTTTCCTCCCTGGATTATGAAGAATGCTCTTCCCCTCCCAAGGGGCGTGTCCAGAATTTTATTTTGGAAGGGGGGGTATAAAAAGGTTAGAAAAGGGCATCGAAAATTTGTTTAAATGTATTTTGTTACGCTTTAATGCATCAAACAAAAGTATTGGGGGTGGGGGGGGGCACTGGATATGGCCTAGCCCTTTTAATTTCCTTGAATTGAAGTTAATGAATTTGTGTTAAAGTATTTTTGTTAAAGACGGCGAGGTTCCTCTCTTTGGACTCCGAAGAACACTCTTCCCCCCCCCTGGGCGTGTCTGAAAAACTGTTTGGAGAAACGGGTACGAAAAAATTGAAAGATACATCGGAAATTTGTTGAAATGCATTGCGTTACGTTTTAAAGAGTCGGACAAAAATATCAAGGGGTAGGCCACTGTATCCGGCCTTGCCCCTTAGTTTTCATGAATTAATGTTTTTGATCAATACCAGTGGTGTCAACTGGTGGAGTGAAAATTTTCATAGCAAATGACCGTGTTATCTTGGGTATTTTTGTAAAAGAAATTGAAACACAGGAAAATTAACGATTAACGAAAATTGAAGTTTCTTACTGTTTTAAGAATAGAGTTAAGAGAAAGAGTTGAACTTTAGCGTAAAGAGCGGGGCGTTGAGGAGGAAAAGCCCCTTTCATATACGGAGTAATTTCTGTTCGTTTCAAGTTTCAATGTTGCTCCTTACTTTCATTTAAAAAAAACCTATTTTTTTATTTAATCTCTGATTTAAGACTTATCTTCTCTGATTTTGGCTTTTTGAATGACAATTTTGTCCAAGTCTTGATTGGAGAATTTTTCGTTTACCATTAACATTTTGAGATGAACTTTGATATTATGGGAAATGTCTTATAATGTTTATAAAAATCTAAAGACAAAGTGATGAGGTAACTGAATGTTGTTTGAGCATTACAACCGAAATTAAAGTTGGGACGAACTTTTTTACTCGTATTCTTCTTATCTCTTTGACAATCCTTGTTAATGTATCGCTTCTCGGCCTTTTGGCTTAGATCAAAGTTCAGTGTCTGTTCTTATCAGCTTAACATCTGACACGGCCCCTACATGGGACCCAGAGTATTAAACTGATTTTTGGAAACTGAAGGGATGTTGGGGTTTGCTCTGTTCTCTTCACGCGTCGGCCTGGTATTGCAGTAACTCCGGGGCCAGTGCACCCCATTCGAGAGGAAACCGAAGTCATGAGCCCTAATCAATTATGTGTGTAATGCACTTCTCAAATATATACACACCTGTAGTTTCCTAGCCCTTGACTATATTGCAAATCATTTTTTTTTTCATCAGAAAAAAAGAATAGAAAATGTGTATAATTTACAAAAGTTAATGATGAAAAAGGCCATGACCACTCACCATAATTCAGTTCACTTTATTGATAAATCAAATACATTTAACTAATATGCAAATACCCGCCCCAAGAAAGATGCAAAAAAGCACTTTCGAATGAGCGGGTACATAAAACTCATTTTCTGACTAATAATTCACTACAAACGAAACATGAAAGAAAAACGAAAAAAAACACAATTTCTAATCAATAATAACAATCAATAATGGTAAAAATTAATAATAATCAATAATAGTAACCTATCTCACAATAATAAACAGAAAAGAGAGAAAAAAGAAAAGAAAAATAAATAAATAAAACAACTATGAACCTTGGCCTAAAAAACACTTTTTCAATTTATTTTAAATAACCCCAGGTGCTCAGCCACCAAAATGATCTCTGGAACAGAGTTCTACATATTAGGCCTTGAAAATTTAATAGGGAAGCCGGCCCTGGCTCCACTTCTGTGCGGGACGACGAAATCACTAGAGTGATGCGTTTTACAATGATGCAAAGATCTATTTTCACTAAAGTAATTACGAAAAACCTCTGGACCTACATTATTTCAACAATGATAAGTAAAAATTCCAACTTGGTACTCCCGGAGCTGTCCTACATTCCCGCACTTGCAACTTTTTGAAGGAAGCTGAAGTGTTGTGTTCAACTTCAACATATCCACCAATAAGACCCACTTTAATTGAATTAAAGTGTCCCAGCTGGATCAAAGTCCCTGTCCATATTGTTTTTTAAAATAGTCCACAATTATAAACTGCTGAAATCTAAATTGAACCTAGATTTGATTAGAATTGCTGAAGTGATTGTTATTGGCCTCAGACAGCTTGGTTCTGTCGTGATTTGTTAGTAGTAGTAATGACTAAAGCCGTATTTGTTTTTTGTTTCAAAAAAATAATTGGCATAATCAGGAGAACGGCCACTGGATTCTCAGAAATCATTGTTTCGACTTTTTAGTCATATTAATAACAGAGTGAGAAACCCCTGATTTTTATTTTTCATAAAGATAAACTTGCATTTAGACGATTAAAACGTTTGCATATGGAAATGAAAAGAGGCGTTGCTATTTTCAAAAATAATTCAGAGAGTCGGTTCATTGAAGTAAAAAAGTTTTGTAAATCTGCATCTATTCAGTAAATTGTAACTCCTGAGAGGCATTTAAAGCAACAAGATTTATGTTGAAAGACATTAATTAAAAGTTAGACAGAAAACTTTTTATTTTGCTAGATAACAAACTGCAAAAATTATGATGGAGGCACTCCTAGGCAGGGTTGCCACGGGTAGTACGAAAGTACTACTTTTAGTACTTTTTGATCAAAGTAGTACTTTTTGGATACTTTACGTGAAACTAGTACTTTTTTAATACTTTTTTGTGAAAGTAGTACTTTTTTGTCCATAAAGTGGCACTTTTTCGGTAATTTTTCAAGTCAAGTCGAAATCGTTTCGTTTCGCTGCTAGGGATTTTCAAAGTCGTGCCGACTTCGTTGTTTCTAGCCTTCTAGGGATTTTTAAAATCCGCGACTGCAAGTTATCAGATTGACAAGCAAGAATTTCGAATGTATTTTCAAATGTGAACAACTAAGGTAAAATTTTCCAAACAAATTTGTAATGTGAGGGCCAACTGCTATGCAACGTCCCAGCCCAACGCAGTTATGTACATTAGCTAAGTTGCTAACTGTTTGTTTATAACTAACCCCTATTATTGAGTTGGTTCAAAACTGGGTACTGTACTAACCCATATATGTGGATTCTGTATTACTACTCCACATATGAGATAGTTCTAGCCCTTAGATGGGTTAAAATGTCATTTTCATTTCAAAAAACTTGTTTTTTTTATTTAATCTTGAGAAGGCGTGGGAGTTATCAAAGACATAATTTCCAGAGTTTTCAACAACACAGAACAAAATGGTTATCTCAAAATTTTGATTTTATGTGTTTTTGGAATTGAATGGCATGCAGGGAAAGGAGACTTGTTATCCTCCAATCACTTTTGCCTAATAAATAGGGCAGTAGCCCTTTCCTTTTCCAATTGAATGAGTATTCTTGAAATTTTCTACAACAACATCTGGCCATCTCAAAATAGACTTTGCCTTAAGGAGCACAAGAAAGGCAATTTCAGAACATGGAATCAACTGGGAAGGAAAAACATCCGTCCTAAATGAATGTTTGAGCAAAATGAATGAGCTTTAATAGGTTTTGCAAGTTTGGTGTGCTAGAATAGGTTTAAAAATTAATGTTAATAAGACAAGGTCACTAAGGCTAGAAATATGACAAGATGAAAAGGTAAAAATGGGTAGTAAAAAGATTAATTAGGTGAACAGCTTCACTTCCCTTGCCAGTATTATTAGAAAAAACAGTGGGAGCACTAACTACGTTAAAAGTAAACTACCCATGGCTCAGGGTGTTTTTTTTAAGTTAAAAAAGTTTGAAAAGTTAGGAAGATAAATTTGTTAACCAACATTAGAATTTTGGAAGCTAAAGAGATGACAGTAATCAAATATGGTTCTGAAGCACAAGCACTCCAAAAACTAGATGAAAATTTGCAATATGTTTTCCACAAATATTGCCAATGGATTGTTCTGGGTAGCCAGCTGACTAACCATGTTTCAAACAATCAACATTAAAAAATACAGTTCAATCCCACTTTCAAGAGCTGTAATGATATAAAGGTTGACTTGTCCAGGACAGATTCTGGTAATGAAAGATTGCCATAGATAGTTCTTGTTGGCCAACCATCCAGGGCTAAATGGAAAGCAGGTTGTCTGTAGTTGGGATATGAGGATGTTATAAAGAAGATTTAAGGGAGATTGGAAGTTCAATGGAGGGTATAAAGAGGAAAAGAGGAAGGCTTTGAATAGATTGGGATTGAGGAGAGTGTGCAGCTGTGCTGGCCTCAGGTGCCTTGGTGTTGTGGTGAGTTGTTAGTAGCAGTAGCAGTAAAACCATTAATTTTGTTCAAGTTCTTTTGGTAACACTAGGGTATACTAGAAATACTTGATAGCATAAACTCAAATTATATTCTCTCATGAATCTTTCAAAAAAGAAGTACATGACAAAATTGCTAGCATAATGTCAACTGACAACAAGGGCCTCAAAGAGATTCACAAGGAACTTGCCACAAAATGCAATGTTAGCAAGGTAAAAGCAATTGTTGACTTGGCAATGACTGCACAAGTGACAGAGCTTGTACCAGATGGACTAGATGAACACCTACACCACACAGTCAGAAGCAAGCAAGACAGGCAGCAATAAAAACTCAACATCAGCAGATACAGGATTTCAATCCAAGCAAGTGACAAAGACTTTCTTGCCAAATATTGACATACTGCTAGCATAATGTCAACTGACAACAAGGGCCTCCAAGAGATTCACAAGGAACTTGCCACAAAATACAATGTTAGCAAGGTAAAAGCGATTGTTGACTTGGCAATGACTTCACAAGTGACAGAGCTTGTACCAGATGGACTAGATGAACACCTACACCACACAGTCAGAAGCAAGCAAGACAGGCAGCAATAAAAACTCAACATCAGCAGATACAGAATTCCAATCCAAGCAAGTGACAAAGACTTCCTTGCCAAATATTTCCAGGATACCTACAAAATAGCAACCAAAATTTTCATTGTGAAGAGATTACCAGCCAAAGCCCTCACGGCTGGGCAACCACTGCAACACCCACCAGTCTTATTCGTAGTAGCCGGCTCTACTGAAAAGCAGCTTATCCTGGATGCATCCTACCAGCACAAATCGACTCTAGAGCAACAGTTTCAACGAAGGTTGCAACACCAGAAAAACCCTGCTGGAAAAGATGAAGAAGAGACTGTTATGCAGAGAAACAGACCTAGTGATTAAAAAAGAAAAATCACAAAAATGGGCAAACACAAGCAATTCTGATAGCAAGCTGCTTGAGCATAGAAAAATAGCCACTACCTCCTACCATTTCAGCCCCCCTGTAAATAGTTTATATGTGAGTAATAATAACAATGTAACAGCAAACTTCTGTGAAAGTAAAAAATAGTGAATTAACAGTTATGTCCCCATGCCCCTCTACATTGTCCCTCAATAGCTGCTCTGCGTACCTCAGCTGTAATCCAGCCACTTCAACTGTAAGTGAGAATAATAGTGTTTATAACCAAAAGTTGCCCAGACACACCCAAAAATTTGTAAACATTGTGACAGCAAACATTGATGTTATCACCAACAAGATGCCAGAACTGGTAACACGGCTCAAACTAAGTCAGATAGATATTGAAGCTCTGTCAGAAATTTGCCGCAGGAATTCCAGATTTCAACTGACAGAAGACTCAATTTGTCCCACTGGATACAACATCTTGCCATGGGTTAAAATGCTGAAAACTGATCTTGAACTCAACAAATATCATTTTAAAAGAAAGGCAAGACAAGAGCCAGTTCTATAATCTGTGAAGTGAAGCCTTCACTTCACTGAAGGAAAATCAGTTCAAGAAGAGTGGCTTTTAGTTTTGAAAGGAGAAAGTCTGTAAACTAATCCACCTGTGAATTAGTGCCATCCAGTAGGGAGAGTAGACTCAAACAATGGGGCTAGTTCCAAATTATTTTTCAATGAACCCAAGGGGTTAGTCCTAACCAAAAAAATAGTTAATATACATGACTAGTCCGGCAGTTCTAGTTTTCTTGTTTAAGTAGCAATGAATTTTGTTTTATTATGAATACTTGTTGTCCCCTGATGGGGGACTCTTAGTTCATATGTACATTCTGATGACAAATAACTAGTTCAAATAACTAGTCCGTTCTGGTGACAAATAACTAGTCCGACTAGTCCGGCAGTTCTACTTTTATTGTTAAAGTAGCAATGAATTTTATTTTATTATGAATACTTGTTGCCCCTGATGGGGGACTCTTAGTTCATATGTACATTCTGGTTCATTAGTTCATATGTACATTCTCTTTTGTGCAGATTCAGGAGCGATAAAATCTTACATCCTGTTATATTTGGCAGTTATTGTGCACTGGAACCTATTATCGCCCACCAGTGTTTACAAGTATTACAACAAACTAGCTGAAATCTGGGTAATTATATAGTCCCCAGGTATACCTTGGTTGTTTCTTATGTGTTACATTTCATTTTGTGGCTTACATAACTAAAAGACTACAAGAGAAGCAAAGTAAGCCAACTGTGTGTCAAAAGGAAAATAAGTGTGTTTCAGCATGTCATAATACCACCACTTGATTATACTGCTCAACAAGTTTGCAATTTTAAGGGAATGCACAAAGAAGCAAAAACATTCTTAATTTAGGATTATTTAGAATTCATAAGTTATAGTTAAGAATAATACAAGTGAAGACAGTTATTGACGTTAGACCTAAATGGGTCCAGGTTGTCCAGCAAAGCCGTAGCCTATTGCTGTCTGTGATTTTGCTTAATACTATGTACTTTACAAAAGAAATTCACTTTTCCCAGTGTGTTTATTGAAATTTATACATTACAGAACAATGGACATTAGAAAGTATATGAAGGTTGTGCCAGGAAATTCTAGTCAGAAAACAGACCAGTCACAAGAAAATGACAGTAAAATACAAGGAAATGAAGGTGAACCAGTTAGAGAGGTTAACAGCTCTCAGAATAGAACCAGTGAATCAGTTAGTGAAGATTGTGACTCTGCTGAATCAGATACTGAAAGTAATGACACTGGGGATGAAGCCAGTGATCATGAAGAAATTACAGACGAAAGTGAAGATGATAATTGTGAACTGGTAACCATAACCAAACGGAGAATCTCTACAAAGAAACCATCTAAGTCTGGGAAAATACAGAAATTCAGTGCAAAATGGATGGAAGAAAAAGACCTGCAGGGCTGGCTCCAAAGGTATGCAAGAGACAAAACAAAACCTTGGTGCAGGTTCTGTGAAAGGACAATTACTGGGGGGCTATCTCATTTACGTATACATGCAGTGACTGCAAGTCACATGTCTAAAGTTGATTCGATGAAGAATCAAGTGATTATCGTTGACGGACAAGGCAAAGACCTTGTTTTGTCTGGAGCAGCGAAAGAAAGAGAGATAATAAGCCGACAGGTGACAGCTTTAGAGTTGGCTATGTCAGCCTGGGTAGCCTCGAACTCGAAAGAGATGAGCATGATGGATAGCTTACCAGCACTACTGCAGAAGTTCATACCTGATTCGTCAGTAGTGAAACGTCTTGCATGCGGAAGGACAAAAACAACGGGGCTAATTAAAAACGTGATTGCCCCGTATGCTATCAGCCAGCTTAGCTCAAGATTGCAAGAGTCAGTATATTCCCTAATGGCTGACAAAAGTACTGACAGGTGTGGTACCAAGTACCTTGTAATAATTGTACGATATTATAATGGCACAACTTGCGAAGTCAAGGAAGATTTCCTGGCTATCCCAGAAGTCGAGGATACAACAGCACTAGGCCTGAAAAACCTGATTTACAAGACTTTAAGCGAAAAGAAAATATCACTTGAAAAGTGTATTGGTTTTGCATCTGATAATGCAAGTGTGATGCTTGGGAGGAACAACGGTCTTGCAGCCCTCATAAAGAGAGATATTCCATGGCTTGCTGTTTTTGGGTGTATCTGTCACAGCTTTGCTCTGTTCTCTGCTTCCGCTTGTGAGAAATTGCCTACAGAGATCGTCAGATTCAGCAATGACATATACACCTACGTTTCGAATAGCGCGAAACGTCTACGCGAGTTCAAAGAATTTCAAAAGTTTTGTGAAATAGCGGAGCATGCACTGCTATACCCGTCCGCTATTCGCTGGCTTGCATTCGAGGCCGTCTCACAGAGACTGGTGGAACAGTGGACTGCCCTGACACTATTTTTCACTGAACCTGTGATTGCAGGTCGTGATCAAACGGCTGTGACACTTTATGCAGCTCTGACTGATCCTGAAGTCAAACTCTACTACCTGTTTCTCAACTATGTTCTGCCTATTGTGAACCGGTTGAATGTCGAATTCCAGAGCACAGAAGTGAAAGTTCACAAGCTTTTAAGAAGTGTGGGGGACACTCTTACCGAACTGGCAAGGAATTATATCAAAGATGAGCTTTTGGCCATTCGTTCTGTCTTTGAAATAGATTTCTCAGACCCCAGAAACTTCAGAACTATGGAGACAGAAATGCATTTTGGAGCTGAGTTCGAGCTCTTCGCAATTGATCAGATAGACAGTCGTAAACTTCAAGAGAGGCAGCTAGCTACGGCAAAGAAGCATTGCCTTGCATTTTACATCAATTTGTGTTCTGAAATAAAGCGACGAGTGAACAGTGAAGACCCCTTGCTTCGAATGCTTGACTGGCTGTCGCCGGAAACTGCGTTGTCTGGTTCGGTTTCTTCTATAATCCCTCTTTACCGCATGTTCAGGGACTGTTTCAGTGGTTTGGTGAATGTTGAAGTCCTAAACAGAGAGTGGAGGAGGCTACCACTACTGAAGAAAGACTTGAAAGAAGGGAAAATGCCAGTTCTGCAGTTCTGGAACTTGGTATCCACCCTCAAGGATGGAGCTGGAGATCCCGCTTTTACAGATCTACCCATATTCATGAAGGGTATTATGTCTCTGCCTCACAGCAGCGCTTCGGCCGAACGTCAGTTTTCGGCATTAAAGCTGATTCGGACACCATTCCGAAATAGATTACTGCCAGAAACGATTTCTGATATGATGCACGTGAAACGAGAAGTTCCGAATCCAGAAACATGGGATGTTCCTGCAGAACTGATCAGGAGCGCAAAGAAATGGAAGCCCTGATCAGCCAAGTAGGACGTCTTGTTTCGTGGCACCTTAATTTGTCTGTGATTGTAGAGAGATTGTAGAATACCTGAAGAAAACGAAAAAGGCAGAAATGAAGTAATTTAATATTGTTGTCTATAGGACTTCCGAATTTGTGACTGATTTATCCGTTTTTGATAACCATTCTGAGCCTGTAAGTGATTGGAAACAGTTTGCTTGCTCTTTTTTAATTGTAGAATTACAGCTTCGTAGAAAAGTTTCATCAGAAAGGGGAGCTTGAAGCCTTCAAACTTTCCGTACATTTTGTGCTTCCTTATGGTAGGTTTTCAAGCAACGGTTCTCTGACCAATAGGACACGAAACTCCGTCTTCGCTTAACAACTTTGAAGCCTTCAAACTCTCATTATAAAGAAAAATCTATTGTAAAAGTTTTGTTATACCAACAAAAAGAAGCCAGATTAACGCTCCAGCAATTCACTGGCTCAAAATGGTTAACAAAGGCCGATAATTTTAGTCTCGAAGTCGAAAGTCCTATACCTCCTAATGTTAAATATTTATGTTATGCTCCTGTGATGATGGTGTAGCGATGATGCAATCTCTATACTAGTTACTTAAATAACTGAAAGATCTCTGTATTTTGTTAATTTCATACCTGAAATAAAAATGTTGCAATCTAAATTCTAGGGCACTATCAGCTACACAATTGTCCTAGCCCTCTGAACAAGAAACGAACCTTTCTGCAACTGGCACTATCAGCAAGTGCCACTGTTTGGCACTGTTCTGAAGAATTCGATATATGTAAATCTGATAGTGCCCAAAACGTGTGTATCCTTATCTATAGGAGGGTTTTCGCGAGATCTCGGAATCACTTTCCGGCGAGCGAAGCGCATCGCGAAAACTGTGGGAAAGCGATTCCTGGAATCACTTTCCACTTTCCCGCTGGACTGATCGCGAAAACACATGGAAAGCTGATATCCCCGAGAAAATATTGAATTACAAACTATTTCGAATAAATATGGTTTACTTAACGGTTCTTTGATTCTCATACATTCCACCGAAGTCACCCCAATACCGCTTGCCATTTTTCTTTATTTATTAGTGATACTTGCACTGTTTTCTTTCAACAAATTTGAAATTCCCGCCGAAAATTCAACTTTCCGCGGAGCTTTCCACTAACCTCGTGGAATCACTTTCCCGGAAAGCTGCTTCGGTTTCCAACGCGCGAAAACCGATATGAAAAGCTCGGCAACTTTTCGAAGCAGCGCGAAAACCACTGGAAAGTGATTCCGACTTTGCTTTCCAACCCGCGAAAACCCTCCTTATGTTAGGCTCGCCTTATTCAAGTATGCGACTGGCGCAATTTTTTTTTTTTTTTTTTTTTTATGTGCATTTTCGTGTGATGCATTTCTTTTTATTTTTTGTTGCCATGGCCCTCAGGCTGCTTAGCAATTAATAAATCTTAATCTTATTACCTGAATAGCTTATCATTTCCAAGCAAATACTTTCCAAGACTGTTTGTAGGTGGACAAGATAAACCGGTCTCGAACACAGACACAAAAAAAAATCATCTTGCTATGAGGTAAACCAAAGAGATAAATATCGGGTCGAATATGCGCGTGTTGCGCGAAGCGCAACACGCGCAAAAGTTTTTGGAAAGTAGTACTTTTTTTCTAAAGTAGTACTTTTTGGTGGTTCTGATTAGTACCATTTATTTTGTTGGAGTGGCAACCCTGCTCCTAGGGTAAAGCCTTTCCCCTATATATGATTGGTAGACCCTGTGATTACCACTTACCATAAATGGGTGTAATTCATCAGCATACATTTTGGTAGTTTGGACGTATGTTCGCTCCGACCCCTGCACCCATAATTAACAGTTTATCCTACAGGGTCCCCTTTTATACTATCACATTATTATCAGTTTCAAGAAGAAACTCTACGATTTGATATTGTTAAGACAATAGTGGGACATACAAAATAGATCATTGGGCCATTTTGAAAAAAAAATCCTGATAAACTTACATGTTTGAATTACTATGGAAGAATTATGCCTGAAGTCCCAAGCATATGAGAGAGTTGAAAATATACTCTGTAAAAAATGGTTCTTGATTTTTCCCCAAAACATTTGAGTAAACATGTTTTTTTTTCTTAATCTTGTGTTAAAGCAAATAATTGTATCAATGACGAATCGTCATAGTTAAATTAAATTGCCTAAGCTGATTTAACTCCTGATGCATTTTGTTTTTGAAAATACTCTGTATATACCGATTTTCAATTGAACTAGGAATGAGATCATATTGCTGAAATTTAGATAAGTCACGAAGTCTAGTCTTAAAAACTGAAATTGCCCTTGGTCATCACAGCATTTCGTCTAGTCCATTGCATTGATAACATATAAACTCGAAATTCCTTCACTCCCGCTAAGCTTCGTGGAATATTTAAATATTCAAGTTATCCAATATCAAATTGCTGCCTTTGGCTACAGCAAGTGATCGACCTCTAAGTTACATTACAATTATTGTTGAGCCTGATTACTGAATGAGTTAAAAAACCAATAAGGATTTACTAGGATTTATTTTTATATACTCAAGCCAACTCTAGCAATTTTCAAAGCTCTTGTCTATCCACACATCCGGTTAATCTTTTGCTTTTACTAAAGATTACCATGGGGCAGGTTATTTGATGAGTTATACACATTTTTGAATGCCGAAAAATTAATTAGCCTATACTCTTGTAGTATGTTTGAATAATTCAAGATTACTTACCTGACAAGCCCTTAGCGTTTCACGAGACGTAAATGACATGTGAGGTCAGTGAGGTTTGATCGTAAATGAAAAATGAAAAAAAAAAGTGAGACTATGGGCAGATAGCAAAAGGGGACAGTAATTGTGAAATGTGTTATACACTCGGGGGTTTCTGAACACTACTACTAATAACTCACTGCAGCCCCAAGCCGCTTGAGGCCAACACAGCTACACACGCTCCTCCAACCCAATAAATTCAAATCCTCCCTCTCTGCACCATCCCATGAAGTCCCCATGTCCTGTAAATCTTTATTTATGACACCCCTGACGACGACGACCTGCTTTCCGTTCAGCCTTAGAAAGTTGGCCGAAAAGGATAATTTTCGGCAATCTGTCATCCTTCATCTGCAGAACGTGGCCTAGCCATCTCAACATTTCTTTAATTATACCCCGGAAAGCTGGATTGAACCACGTTTTTCGTACAACTACTGTTTAAAATACGGTCTGTCAGCCGGGTACCCAGAACAATCCGTAGGTAATTTAGCTGTTAAATATCTAGTAAATTTTCATCAGCTTTTCGGAGCACCCATGCTTCAGAGCCATATTTGACCACTGTCATCACTGTACCTTCCAATATTCTAATCTTGGTTTGCCGACTTATTTTCCAAGTCTTCCAAATAACCTATATTTATATTGAAGTAGACATAATTAGTGTTGTTATTCGCCTAGTTGCCTACCGCGTTTCACTTGAAAAGTTGTCGGCTAACTATTTGTTGTTATCTTTTGCAAATTACATCCGGGGAAGTTATTTTAAGTGGGTAAGGGATACTCGAGGGCACTCTTGGTTTGGATCAATAACGAGCCAAATCCCAGGTGCTCTTGAGTACCCATTCTCTTATGGCACTCATTCTTCCTTCGTCTAGGACATTATTTTCATTCCAGTTTAAGGAGCCTCCTCTAAAATGAGGACTTTTGATATCTTATAGGGGCAGATCTTTTCATTTGGGGATTCCATGGGTTTCTAGCCTAATATTACCAAGGATTGTAGTCTCTTTGGTTCCTTATCTTGTTTCTAGACAAAATACTCTGTCTAGCGGGAGAACGCGATTCAAGAGACAATGCTCTGTGTGAACCCCGGTTCACACCCTTCCCATTGTAGTTCTTACTCTCACAAATCCCATTCTACAATTTCTTTGTTTTTTTACGTTGGTGTCATTATTTAGCTGTCTATCTTGTATTCCAATTGCGAAAAGCTTGCCTTCAAAATACGGGTGATAGTTGGTAATTAATGAAAGTAAAGGAAAACCTGTTATTTTTAAAGGAAAACTTCTTATTTGTTAGCAACAAAGATTTGCTACTTTCCCATAAAAAAAAACGAAATTATAACAAGTTTTCCTGTGAAAATATTTTTGATCCATTAACGAAACAGGAAAGCTAAAACTTATCAAGGGTGTTTTCACTACTTTGATTTTTATCAGTATTTTACCACCACAGAACGTTTTGTTTACCACAAATTTAACAGCTAAGTGACGGTAATTCAAAAGCGTTATGAGACGTTATTAGAAACGTTAGATTTACATCACATCCTTCAAGTAAAACGACTTCTATCAGTCGCTTTAACTTGTTTTCTCAAGTATTGTTTTCAGTGGTGTAGCTTCATCAATATTCTAAGGTGGGGGAAAGTTGGAGCAAATTTTCCCAAATCAAGTGAAATTAACACTGAAAAATGAGCCATATAATACCATAAAAGTAAAGATAACTAAAGAAAACTGTCCCGTTTTTGTGGATGTATGAATTAACCATAGGTTCGAACCGAAGGCCAAGAACCCAGGCCTTGATAGAGGAAGGTAACGGCCCAATTGTGAGAGCTGACTACTTAAATCTCCAATGGGGATTCAAAAGGGCCCGTTCAAAAGGGTCCAAGAGCTGAGCTGCCAATATAGGCGAGCCAAGTGAGAATTGGAATTGACTAAAGGCTTTAAAAGCGGGCTTTTCATGATTTAAGTGACCCATAAAGTTCCTTATTTTTAAACTATATATACATAATGTTACCATCTGACTAGCCGTAATTCAAAGATTTAGTTGTATGAAAAATTGTGCTACAATCCCACTTTCTGGGGCTATAATGAATGGAAGTTTGAAATGACTAGGACATGTTTTGCGGATGTAGGATGAAAGACTGCTAAAGATCGTCCTTGTCAGCCAACCTTCTAGAGCCAATTGAACATCAGCTTGTCCTCTAATGGAGTGGGAGGAGATTGTGAGGAATTTAAGGGAAATTGAAACTTTCTTGGACCGTTTAAAGAAGAAGGCTTTGAATAGATTGGGATGGAGGCTGGGTGAGCGTAGTCGGGTTGCCCCCAGGTGGGCTAATGCTGCAGTATTTTTTTTTTTTTTTGTAGCAGTAGTAGCATATGTATAATTTTATAAAGTTTTAGATGAAGTCCTAAAGACAACATTGAATTATATTTTCCACATAAGTGCCAAAGCTTTCACATGTCTGTCTGAACAAGATCAGTTAATGCTGAAGCTTTTGATCTGATTTCAAATTGGAAAGATCATAAGAAAGTTTATAGGTATAAGTTATTAACAGTAATTACCCTCCAGTGCCTTTAGACTTCATTGTTGTTTCGGTTTACCGCATTTCAGCGGTATTTGTAAACTACAGAGTTCATAACCACAGAGAATACAATTAACTATACACAAAGATATGTACATTAATGAAAAATTTGGCTGATTTACAAAAAAATTAGTAATACTAAAAGAATTTGCGTAGTACGGTTTAAAAAAGAGCAAAATATCTTTTATCTCTACTTGGAAATAGCCAGTGAAATTATGGAAGACAATAGATCCTTTTTTTAAGTCATACACATTTTAATATACCACGTAAACGATTTGTTTTCATAATTTTTGCTCAAATTAAATTAAATCTCTTAAGGTAGTTCGCAGGTTCTATTTTTTAAATACAGGGAATATTTATTTTGACGGAACAATGGCTACTAATTTATTATTTGGGCCAAAATAAGATATTTCTCATATTTGTCTCCTCAAAAGCAGCCTTATTTCAAACCTTGGATATTCTCAGGAATTTCATTCCAGGGGGGGAGGGGAGTGTGTAAAATTGAAAAAATCGTAACACTCAGTTGAAAATGCCCCCTCTTGAAAATGTCCGCTGTAAAAAGCTCTCCCATACAATTCACCATTAAAATCCCTCGTCCGGCAGAATGGGTTGGTGCGCTGGATTCGGGATCCCTTGTCTGAGAGGACGCGGGTTCGAATCTCGGTGTACCCAATTCTTCAGTTTGGGACGGGGGTCAGTGGCGTGACTTTGTAAACTTAGCCAGAGTCGACCCAGCTCTAAATGGGTACCCGGAGAAATCTGGGGAAGGTAAACAGGAAGGGTGTGCGAAAGCACAGGATGGCGGGCTCCAAACCCCCCATTGCACTTCCTGGCTGAAGGGCCAAGGAATGGAGATCAGCACCGCCGGTAGGGATTGTAAAGTCTAATTCCGTATCCTATACCTTTTTTTAACCTCGTCCGGCAGAAAATCTACCCTTTTCTAAAATTAGATATTCTCAGGAATTTCATTCCAGGGGGGGGAGGGGAGTGTGTAAAATTGAAAAAATTGTAACACTCAGTTGAAAATGCCGCCCTCCTGAAAATATTCGCTGTAAAAAGCTCTCCCAGACAATTCACCATTAAAATCCCTCGTCCGGCAGAATGGGTTGGTGCGCTGGATTCGGGATCCCTTGTCTAAGAGGACGCGGGTTTGAATCCGGGTGTACCCAATTCTTCGGTTTGAGACGGGGGTCAGTGGCGTGACTCAGTAAGCTTAGCCTGATTCGAACCAGTTCTAAATGGGTACCTGGAGCGAAAGCACAGGATGGCTGGCCCCCAACCCCCCATTGCACTTCCTGACTGAAGGGCCAAGAAACGGAGATCAGCACTGCCGGTACGGACTGTAAAGTCTAATGCCGTATTTTTTACCTTTTTTTTACCTCTTCCGGCAGAAAATCTACCCTTTTCTAAAATTGAACTTTTCCAGAGGAAATTCTTTACGGGGGCAATTTTTCAGGGGGAATTGTTCTGGGTAGATTTTCCAAGGGAATTAGCCAAGATTTAACAGACGAAGTCGATATAAACAATATGATTTTGCTTTTATTTCACCAAGCTTATTGTTTGTGTTATGCAAGGACTAACCTAAAATAGATTTACGTTGCCTAGTCAGCGTGAGGCGTTGCGACATCTCATTGTCGTCTTCGCAAACAAAAAAGTTGCGGCTCGATTTTTCTTACGTTTAGCTCTCTTTCTCGCTGCAACCTAATAAATAATAAAATAATTATATTATATTTAGTTAACCAAAAGGAATAGCCAATTATTAAATATACCGCATTAGTCGCAACTTAGTAAAGAGCAAACTCTATCCCACAATACCCGAAAATTCACAAACGTGTTTTAATAAAAAAGGAAAAAAAGGACAAGTGAGGGAAAACCGCCATGTGAGCGTTAAACAAGATAATGCGTCGTTAATAAATAGTTACTACAGCACTATCCGCCTTCGAAGAGGGATTTAATTCCAAGTCGCTCTGTAGTTACGATGCAACCACGCAATGTTGTTTCAGAGAGCCAACTGCCAACCAACAGCCAACAACAACACCTGGGCCAACACCAGGAACTGAATAATTGTCATTAAATTGAAAATTGGCTGGCTCATTTACGTTTGTTGTCATTCGTGATGATAGTAAATTCAAGAAGCTTCTTAAAAATCGAGATTAGGCCTATGTCCTAAAACGTTACTAACTTGAAGGGTTGGGCACTGCGTCTCAGTCGAGAAATTGGTCGCACTGAAAACAACATTGTCAACAATTTCTTAATAAAAAAAAAGTTGTTTTTTTCGAGAGCCTGGGGATTTTAACATCTTTATCAACAGCCTTAACATATAGAACTGAGAACTAGTACATGTACGCATAGAACTGAACAATAGTACACTTACATGTAAAACTGAACACTGACACATTTACATATTAAACTGAACGATGACTTGGAAACTGGGGAATTTATATATAAAACTTGACACTGGTACAATTACTTATAGAACTGCATACTGTATATTTACGCATAGAACTGAGCACTTGTACATGTACGTATAGAACTGAACACTGGTAAATTTACATATAGCACTGAACACTGGTGTACTTGCAAATGAAGCTGAACACCGATACATTTACGTCTAGTAAGGAGTAAACCACTGCCTGTAGTTACTACAGTGTAGTAGCCAGAAATTTAAAAACATGGTTCCAAAACTGTCGGTGAGAAAAATTGCAATTTGAAGATGATTTAGGAATGGGATCTGTTATCTCCGTTGAAAAGTAGCAATGCTCTAACGCTTCGTATAGTAAAGAGCTTTAAGGTTTTGGTGTATTATTATTTCCTTATTATTATTATTTTCCCCACGGTCATTTCATGTGGAAGGAGTGGTCGTATAAACTTCTGAGAGAGCTCATTCGATCGGGAATGAAAGTCCTAGATCTGTATTTAAGAGTCAAAATCTATTGGCGGCAATCAGCTCCCCTACCACGCCCTTTTCCCCAAAAATGCTTCTGATTAAAACTTTGAGAACGCCATTTTGCTCAGAATAGTCCAAAGGTCTAACAGCCATGCTCCCTGGACAAGGACTGTAATTTATGCAGGTTGCCCACTATTAATATTAAAGGTTTTCTATTGGAACGGCATGTTTGGCCATTGATCTCCAAAAGGCTTATGATGTTACGTTGAAATTTTAAAAAATGTTGAGAGGGATGCTAAACAGAATCAAAACACGCTATGTGCTTGCTGGTAGTCAAAAAGAAATAGTGAAAAAGGAGTGGTATGTTAAACCGAATCAAAAGACAGTATGTGTATCCAGTTTATCTAAAAGGCGGATCCAAAATATCTTAAGAAAGGCTAAGGGCATATAGTTGAAAATTTCAGGACATTTTCAGGGGATGTTGAAAAGAGGTTGGAAGGCTTCCAGCACCTCTCCCATACCATTTTTAGCTTACCCCCCTCTAAAAATATTTGATCAAAATTTTGAAAGAGCCACCGGGTCAAAAGAATCTAATGGTCAGATAACTATATTTATGTCAGATAACTATGTTTATGGCGATGGCATAGCCCCTCATAGCTTTGGAAAAGAAGTCTGAACCTGATCAAAACACACTATGTGTATGCTGGTTGTCACTAGGGCGTATCAGCAATATCTAAGGATCAGCTGAGAGTATTAAGTTGAATCTCTCAGAATATGTTGAGGAGGATGTTGAAGACTGATTGGAGGATGACTTGCCCTTTTTAGATGTCCCTTTCCCTGCAAAACAGCAGAGATGCTCCAAATAAGGTTTTAAGAGAATTACAGTTTGGTTTTAGGCGGGGGAGAGGATACGTCAACCAGATTTTTACTCTTGAGTTAATAAAATAGGGGAGTGACCCAGTTACCAGCAAAGCCGTATTCAGAAGGTTAGGGGTTTAAACCCACCTCTCCCCACTTGTCATCTGTGGCGTAATTTCTTCGAAATTGCCCCTAAGTTAAAGCCAATTTTCCCAAACCAAGTAAAAACTACAGTGAAAAACGAAAAATGAGCCATATAGCACAACATGGGCAAATATGTACTACAGAATAATGACATGATCCCCTAGATGCTTGAGTTATGCAGGCTAATCTTGGTTTTGTCACCGTTATTTGCAGAAACTCAATTTTATCTGGGGGGAAAACCGAGGTCTGGAGGGCAAAATGACGTGTGGAGGGGGCAGGTTCCCCCTACCCAATAGCAAATCACGCCCCTATTTGTCAGACTTATAAAAAATCGTAACAAAATGCATATACAAAATTTTTACGCGTTTTTCTGAGTTTTATGTAAACACCCTCCCCCTTTCCCCAAACACGAAAAAATCCTGTGTACAGCCCTAGTCACCAGGCTCTCCTCGGGTTTATCGATTATGGACAGTCGTTTGATTCATCCAAAATAGATGAGCTTTAACGAAGATCTTATCCTTGTTTGGTACAGCACATAGGAAACAGCATTTGGCCTTTTCTTAGTTTGAATAGTTTTTGGATGTTTTTTGAACAAAATATTTTAGTTGAGCTTCCAAGACGGCCAAATCAAGTCCAATCACGTATACCACTTTAGAGTTTTTGACTGTACTAATCCTACTTCATTTTTTTTTCTCTTTATAATAGTATTTTTAGACCCCTTTGACGAGACTTACTGATTTATTACTACGTTTATGTATTTATTTATGTGTTAATATGTTTAATTTTTTATTTTAGAATGCACCAACTAAGCCTTTAAACATTGGAAAAATTGCTGAAGCAGCAGAGAACTCAGTATCACTAGAGGGTGAATTTAAAGAAATTCCTGCACCTTCCACAACCTTGGAAGATCTTCCTAAAGGAGTAGAATCAAAAAATAGGTTTTCTAATGTCATTCCTATACCAGACACAAGGGTCTTACTTAAGCAAATAGCAGGAGACGAAACATCTGAATATATAAATGCTAATTTCGTCAGGGTGAGTAAACGCTTGATCATGATTTATTTCGGGGGAGTGTGTAAATTTTGTAGAAATAGGCAAAGTCAGAAACGGGCCTAAATGCTCCGCATCAACAAATGCCTGATGTCTAGCAGCAAGAATAAAATTATTTATATTATAATTATTTCTCGTTTGAAGATATAAAAAATCAATTTTTTTAACGAATGTCTTTTCTGTTGCATGACATGAAAGGCGAACCTATGAATGATTGTTTGAAGCTATAGCAGCCCCAAAAATGTCTTGGAGAAGCTAGTAGAAGATGTTCTCCCTGGAGACCTATTTGCGACAAAATCATGCTAGAGTATACAGATTCAGTTTTGAAAACGTTTCTGCTATCGCAACTTTCCACGAAAATCAACGATTGTTAGTTGGGATGCGAAGTTTGGAGATCATGGGACTGTAATGGACTTATGTTCTAATCCCATAAAGGTAACTTATTCAGACGGGCAAAAAGTGCAAGAACAGAAGAAAACATTGCTGCAGTGAGGGACTACACTGTCCCTCATTGTTCAACTAAACGCAACTAAACGTGTTCAATTAAACGTATGAACACGTCGCAGTGAATCCCATGTCATTCCGAGTTTTTGACTGCGTCTACGCTCTGATGTCGTAGGGCTGCGTCCTTCTGAATCCGTCACTGCAGCAATATTTTTTTTCTGTCCTTTCCTGAAGTTTTCCCAGTGGCTTTAGAACGCAAGTCCACTATAGTCCCATACTCTCTGAACATCGTAACCCAACTAGCAATCGTTGATTTTGGTGGAAACTTACGACAATGGAAATGTTGTCGAAACTGAATCTCTACACTCTGGTATGATTTTGTCGCAAAATAGGTCTGCAGGGAGAATATCTTTTGCTGATTTGTCTAAGATATTCTTGGGGCAACTGTAGCTGCAAATGATCACCCATAGGTTCACCTTTCACGTCCTGCAACAGAAAAGGCATTCGATACAAAATGTTTTTTATATCGAACAAAATATGGGTACGCGTCTTTTTGGGTCACCCTGTATATGTATTTGTTCGATTTTTTTTTTTTTTCATTTTTTTTTTTTTGTGCAGCCATAGCTACAACCAAGTAAATGATGAATTAATGCACATAAAATTGAAAAAATGCGTTTAAAAAAGAGTTTAATTGAGGAACGATTGCCATTTCTAGTTTATTCAGGAGTGGTAATTATTATCTAAATTCACCTTTATAGTAAAATGCTATTTTGAAAATAAATTTGAGTGAACTTCAAAAAATACCCTGACACCCCTAAAAACATTGTTGGATCGTTTTTCATTCTTTTCTAGGTTGCAAAAATAAATCATCAAAATTGATTAGTTAAAATTGAAAACCCCTTATTGTTCAGAAAAATTGAAACACTAACAATATGTTGATTCCTAAAGATAAAAACGCCTTCAAAGGAAAGCCCAGCCTTCTTAAGCTGTATGGTCTCATGGGTTTCTACCTTTTTTTGGAAAATTTTCAATCAGGTCTCTTTTTAGCTTCGGCTTGCGCTTCTACTAGAAACTGTGCAACTACATATGGAGTTTTATTTTCCTTTAAAATTTTGATTCTCAATTTTTCCTAAATTATTTCTGAGATTAAATTGGCTAAGTATGATAAAACTAGAAAGCCTAAAGAAAAAAAAAGTAAACCATAGCCAGTGTAAGAAGTGAGAACAATATTTTGTCGATGGTTCAGTCTGCTCAACCATCATCAGGATTTCATCACATCATCACAGATTCAGGACCGGAAAAAAATCCAGAGAAAAGTTGGTTAAGTGGCCTTGACTGAAATATTTGTATTGGTATTTCTTTTTTTTTCACTGGATGTGACTTTCCTCGTCTATTTCGACGTAAATGTTTCTCATTTTTTTTCTTTCTATTTTTTTAAGATGTATACAGGTGTGTTAGTTTCCACTCAACCAATTCAAATTATCAGACTTTTATTTGTCTTTGGTACTTTCAATATCTAGTTTTAAATGTATATTGAAATCCATTTTAAGAAGCCAATATGTCTTTTTTTTTAGTATCCCTTGATGAAATTGCTCTGTGTTGAAGCTCCTAATTTGGTTACACGTCTTATCTTAATTATTGTTGGCTTTCGGTATATCACCCTCTGTTTTTATGCATAGTTCTTCGTTGAGTTGATCTGGGTAGAATACCACATTCAGGTATGACCACATAAACCAATCGATAGGCAGGAGACATAAAAAGAATCCATTAAATTATATCAAATATTGACTTCAAATGTATGATTTCTGGGCTATATTTTGAAGTTTAGAATAAAAGAAGGTTAGAATGGTTGTTATTCTATTTGCAGTTTTTCGCTTTTGTAGCACAAGTGTGACCATAAAATCAAGGACAACTATGAGAATCCAGCTTATGAAAAAAAACATATCTGAAGTATCTGAAAAAATACCTGATACCTGAAAATCCCTTGCAGCTAAAACTAATATGTTTAAAAAAAAGAAAAAAACGCCTTCCTCATGACCACGTGTATGAAAAACAATCCAACAACTCCCGGAGTATCTCGGGAACGTCTAGGAGGATCGATTTGACACTTTCAAGGAGGGCTGGAAGAATAAAAAGGATTCAAATTTCGTCCAAATATTTCAGAAAAAAATATTTAGCAATGAGAATAAATATCTCCTCAGATGCAGGAGACATAAAAAGAACACACTGAATTGAAATAGGATCCCTGAGTTAGATTTTGAAGTTAGTTGGGATCTTGGGACGACAGTTTTACTCTCTGCAAATTAGTGTTGGAAGAGCAAACTTTTCAAACTGGGTTCATATTATTTCAGAATTAGGATTCAAAAGGATAAAAAGGATTCAAATTTCGTCCAAATATTTAGGAATGAGAATAAATATCTCCTCGGATGCAGGAGACATAAAAAGAACACACTGAGTTGGAATAGGATCCCTGAGTTAGATTTTGAAGTTAGTTGGGATCTTGAGACGACAGTTTTATTACTCTCTGCAAATTAGTGTTGGAAGAGCAAACTTTTCAAACTGGGTTCATATTATTTCAGAATTAGGATTCAAAAGGATAAAAAGGATTCAAATTTCGTCCAAATATTTAGGAATGAGAATAAATATCTCCTCGGATGCAGGAGACATAAAAAGAACACACTGAGTTGGAATAGGATCCCTGAGTTAGATTTTGAAGTTAGTTGGGATCTTGGGACGACAGTTTTACTCTCTGAAAATTAGTGTTGGAGGAGCAAACTTTTCAAACTGGATTCGTATTATTTATATTGTAGTACAATTTTGACCTTAAAATTAGAAAAAGAAAGTAGAAACTATGAGAGTCCAGGTTATCAAAATGGTGTATCTTGTATATCTAGGGAGCACCTTGGGGATCGAGTTGACACTTTCAGGGAGTGTTGGAGAAAATAAAATGCTTCAAAAACTTTTCTAAATTTTTGAAGATATTTTTCAAAATAACTTAGCATCAAAAATACTTAAGCGTGAGGACAAATATAGTTTTTGATGCGGGGACATATAAAGAAGACACACAAGACCTACACTCGTAATATGGTCTCTTAGCTAGATTTTTCGTTAAACTCGAGGTTATCAAAATAGCCTTTCTGGAATATCCCGGGAACGTTGTGGGGAAATGGATTTGACACTTTCAAGGAGTGTCGGAGGAATAAAACGCTTCTAATTTTGTTCAATTTTTTCTGGAAAAAATATTTACGCATGAAGAAAATACATCTTCAGATGCAGGATATATTGAAGACTTGACTTCGAGTTAAAATATGGAATTGCTAGCTAGTTATTTAACAAAAGCCTTTTAAATTTTTTCTCAATTCTTTTGTAATGCTTCTCATTTTTCGTAACATTTCTAATTAAAAATATTTACTCTTGTACTTGCTTCCGTTTTCTTTTTGTGCAACTGTGAGTGAAGTCATGGGAACTATCAAGAATATTTCTATTCTTGAAAAAAAAATGACAAATCTGTAAATTTGAAGGTTAGTTTCGTGACTGATGCATTAAAATTAATTTGCCAGCAATTACGCCACCATAGAGACTCATTGACAGCATTTATATATGACTTGTTATTTATTGGGGTCACACAAAGTTGATCACAGAAATTATTCACAGAATTTATTGTTGGGTCAAGGCCAAGTCTAAGGGGGTCATAGGGTTTGACCCCCCTCTAAATATTTGTCTGACTCGTAAAAAAATAAAAAATGGATATAAACAAATTTTTGAGTTGTTTTTTCTTGTGTAGACCACCCTCCCCCCAAAAAATTTATGTAAATCCCCCCGAAAAAAAAATTCTGGTTACTACCATACAAACTATTTAAAAAAATTCCAGCAAGCTTGATCATGTCGTATACTTCTTATTTAAACTATTAAACAAAAAAATAAGTTTTAAAAGTACCAAGAAAATCAAAATAAAAAAGTTTTCTACCTTCTGGATCAATCTTAGGTCTATTCATTCTTGAAAACAGTGATATTTTAAGACTTCTCATTTGGTTTTGTCAAAATAATGAAGATTTAGGGCAGTAGCTCGACTTCGCCAGCGTTGCCATATTGAACCATGAAAATATATAAGCATAGTTACTTCGTTAACAACGTGTTTCTTCCGTAAAGGTCCAATATTATCAAGATTCAAGAGATTCAAGATTTTTATTTAAACTTCTGTACAACACACACATATATATATATATATATATATATATATATATATATATATATATATATATATATATATATATATATATATATATATATATATATACATATATATATATATTTATATATATATATATATATATATATATATATATATATATATATATATATATATATATATATATATATATATATTTATATATATATATATATATATATATGTGTGTATATAAAGGGTCAAGCCGGAGACACAAGGTCGATTGACAAAGACCCAAAACCTTTTGTTTGTCAAGGATTCTTTCGTCCGCTAACTGGTGCCATATGTTTTCAGATCTTGGGGCTGATTTCTGAAACACCGTTTCTATTTTTAAATCCGTCGCCGCTACTGCCCAAAACTGCATAACTACATATAGAAGTTGTTTTCATTAAAATTGAGTTCCCGATTTTTTTTTCCTATTTTCGAAGATATATATGGTTGTGTAATTTTCCACTTAGTCAATTCTAAGAATCATTTTATTTTCACTGTCATTAGTACTTAAAAAGTTGTTTGAAGATTATTTCTTGCCGGGATGTGGGAACTTGCGAATGATGGATCTAGATTTCTTTTAAGTTGAATCATGATCGTGTTTCACTGGCGTTAGCCCCTTTTTGAGGACTAAAAATAGTCCTAAAAGGAATTATATTCGGAATCGGGATAATCATCTGACAAAAATTCAAGATATGGTATCCTCCTCCCTCATAAAAGTATCATAGAAGGTATGTCCACGGGACCAAAGGCGGGCTTGGGGCCTTCTCCCTTAAAATCCCAAATTTTTCTGAATTTCTTGGCAATTTTTATTCAAATTAGTATTTGAATAGTACTAATTATTTATTTTTTAATTAGCCTCCCCCCCCCACCAAAGAAAAATATGCATACCTTGTCTGGTCTGGCCCTTTTTCTCAAATTTTATCAGGAGCCAATGTTCAAAAGTAAATGTTTTGTTTAGCTTTTTTGTTTTATGAGCTTATTTTGCGCTTCATCGTAGTGTCTACGCAAATAATACAATCAATACAACTATTACTCTTTCGAAAGAAAAAAAATTCTGTCAAGTGTTATTTAATGATTTCCCAGATCATATCACGTGACGAATTGAATCATGATGAGGTTATGTTTGAGGTTGTTAACATTCTTAATTTGATGTGGGCATTGAGGCGCCTTTAATTAAAAATACATCTCAGCGGAATGGTGGTAAAGGAAATGAACTTTCCGTGGGCTTCTGTTTTCAACCGTGGGAACAAGATCGGATGAACTTTGTGGTTAACTTTATTAATCTAGTAGCGTCAATTCACGAAAACTTGGGAGGGGAGAGGTGTTTCTCAATATTTGGAGGGAAAGGCTGAGATGTCTAGAGCACGTTTTGCGGATAAAGGTTGACATATTGCAAAAGATCGTTCTTTTCAGCAATCCATCTGGGGCCAAACGAAAAGTAGTTTGTCCCCGATTGGATCGCGAAGAGTTCATAAGAAATGATTTGAAGGAAAATGGAACTTCTTGGGAGGATCTAAGGAGGGAATTTTTGAATAGATAGGAATGGAAGAGGAACATCTGCACTTATGTTGGCTTAAGGTGGACTGATGCTGCACTAACTCGTTGGAAGTAGTAGTAAATTTGTTTTAAGATAAGATGTATAACGAAAAACCAACATTCACAAGGCTAGATGGGCTGAATTACCATTTTGAAGTCAAGAACCAAAAACACACACAAAAAAATTGTTCAGTAACTTCAGAAGAGAAAGAAAATGCAAAATATTATTTGACATTTAAATTTAATAGAACTTAGAAGGGAAAACTAAGATAAAACTGGCTAGAGGATACATAGAACAGACAGAATAAATGTTGACTCACAGTGGCAGTAGTGCCCTTGGCTATGCTGCGAAAGTCAGTTTATTTTTTGTGATAGCTCCAAAATTATCTTTAACTGTCCCATGGTCCGCTTGTTATTTTTTTCTTTTGCTGTTTTGATGAATCCCTCCTCCCAAAATTGTTTCATTCAGTTTTGATATATTTTTCATTGTATATTTCATTATACACAGCTACTCACGCTCCTCCTCTTACCTAATCTATTCAAGGCCTCCCTCTTTACACCATTCCAGGAAGTTCCCATTTCCTTTAAATCTTTATTTATGACATCCTCCCAACCAAGACAAGGACGACCTGCTTTCCGTGTTGCTCCAGACGGCTGGCCAAAAAGGACAATCTTCGGCAATCTGTCATCCTTTATCCGCAGAACGTGGCCTAGCCATCTCAACCTTTCTTTCATTATAGCCCTACAAAGCGGGATTTTACCACATTTTTCGTACAACCTACTGTTCGAAATACGGTCAGTCAGCCGAGTACCCAGAAAAATCTGTAGGCAATTTCTCTGGAAAACATCAAGTAAATTTTTGTCTACTTTACGGAGCGCCCATGCTTCAGAGCCATATTTGACCACTGTCATCACTGTAGCTTCCAATATTCTAATCTTGGTTTGACGACTTATTTTCCTATTCTTCCAAACTTTTTTAACTGTGAAAAAAGACCCTGAGCCTTAGCTATTCTACTTTTAACATCTTCAATGCTTCCACCGTCTTTACTAATAATACTACCAAGGTAAATGAAGCTGCCAACCTGATCAATCTTTTCGTTACCCAACGTCACCTTTTCATCTTCACTTATTCCTCGCCTTAGTGACTTAGTCTTCTTAACATTAATTTTCAAGCCTATTCTAGCACCCTGAACTCGCAAAACTCTAAAAATTCATTAATTTTGCACACACTTTCATCTAATATGCTTAAATCATCAGCATAAAAAGTCCAGGAGCGTTTTTCCTCCCCATTTGATTCCGAGGTCTCCAATCGCCTTTCCTGTGCTCCTACTATCACACAAATAAGCTTGCTTGACAAACAAAGTATGAATAGTTCAAGAGTCATAGCAGCACTTCCTTTCCCCTAATCAGATGAGTTTGGGCTTGTCCACAATATTTCCAGACTCAGTTCTAATTTCTGGAATGTGGTCTTTGGGCCCATGCCCCACTCCAGAAAAATATCAATTCTTGCGATTTTGTTCAAGAATTCTTACCACCCTGTGTTTTTAATGTAACCAGTTTTTTTACATTTTTAAAACTGCCCCCTCCCATATGTTTCCCCATTCGAAATAATCTTTTGTTTTTGGTAGGTAATCCTTCTTTGATGCTCATAGTCCATCAATATTTATAGCCCTGGTCCATATCCTGGCTAATATCCATAGTCCATATCAATAGCCGATAGCCCTATAAATGAAACATTCTGGAATCAGATCAGATATCTGAAAATCACTGGAAGTTTTACTCACCAAGCTCAACTACTAAATATTAAAGAAAATTTGTCGGTAGATTGATTGTTTATCCTTTATGGTAGTGTCAGGGTACGTTTAATTTTAGATTCTGATAGATTTCGACGACTAAGCTTGGTAAATGAATTACCCTGTCTTTAAATCGTTCATAATCTTGAACGATTGGCAATAAACGATATTTGTCAATAAAATCTGAAATAAAAAAAATCGACCAAAAATATCGCCCTTAAAATCAACCAAAAACGTGTTAAAATGCTAAAAGAATCACAATTGAATTATTGAGATTAAACGAATTTTTAGGTCAAGTTTGAAATTTGAATACCGATTGTGGCTCTTGTCACCCTAAAGTTCCCGCGTTAAAGTCACGCTATACTTAGTTCCCGTTTTTAATATTAAAATCGGATTCTGTTCACTTGGTCCGTTCAAATCTCTACACGGTAATTGCCTTTGAATAGGCTGATCGATTCTATGTCACTGATTATCAGCTATTAATTGATATTTATGATTTATTGAAGTAAGCATCAGGCCGAAATCCAAGAAGCGGATCAAGATATCTAGGACAGTAAATTGAAACATCTTTGGAAATATCTAGAGGTTTGCAAATTAAAAAAATATATGTTTTTTTTTATTTGATGTTATTTTCAAGTACCTCAAGGAATAAGCAATGAATTTTTGATTGGGATCTGGCCCCCAGAAGAAATAAGTAGTCAACAGTTTTTGGCAATTATATCAGATCTGTGAAGTTTTTTTTATTACTATAATCTTGTCTTACGGAGGAAGGTTTCTTAGAACTGCATATGTTTATTGAAAAGGATCTTAATGACTATTGGTTGGCTGAGTTGGATCTCAATGTTTTTATGACCTTAGCTCAAATATTGTGGGGAATACCGTAGCTCCCATGTCACAACGCAAATGCCGGAATATTATAACCTTGCTGAATATAAAAATGTTTAATCGTCTGAACCATTCCTAGCCCCTCTTTTTCTTCTTCAGTCTTCTACTTATTATCATATTTCCAACAGCGAATCTATTTGCTAGGCCATGTTTTGCGAATAAAAGATGAAAGATTGTCGAAGATCGTCCTTTTCGACCAACCATCTAGAACCGAATGAAAAAAAGGTCGTCTTAAGAAAGGATTTAAGGGAAATTGGAACTTCTTTGAAAGGTATAAAGAGGAAGGCTTTAAATAGATTGGGATGGAGGAGGAGCGTGCGTAGCTGTGATGGCCTCAGACGGCTTGGTGCTGCAGTAAGTTGTTGTTCCTAGTAGTAGTAGTAGTACTAGCAGTGGTAATAGTAATAGTAGAGTTTATTAGGGCTTACGAGCTTTTTGTCAGACTATTTCGAACTTATATATTGTGGGGGAGGGGGGTAAATTATACAAATCCTTTTCTGTTTTTCTTGGACTTGCAAAGATTTGATGATATTGAGAAAGCATCAAAGACATGGATAGCCTTGCAGTTTGTTGTAATTCAAAAATTATTTATCCTCTCTCTTATGGCTATGTTACTGCTACTACTACTACTACCAATTCCCCGCAGCCTCAAGTTGTATGAGGCTGACACAGCTACGCACACTCCAACTCCATCCCAATCAATCCAAAGTCTTCCTCTTTACACTCTCTCGGGAAGTTCTCCTTTCCCTTAAATGTTTCTTTACGGTATCCTCCCACCCTAACCGTAGACGACCTGCTTTCCTTTTAGCCCTAGAGGGTTGGCCCAAAAGGAAAACCTTTGGCAATCTGTCATCTTTCATCCACAGAGCGTGTCCTATGATATCTTTTATTTCTCGAGCCCATCTTCAGTTTTGCCCTTTTGCCTTGTTTTCAACATTGGTACAATAGAACTAACCCTCTTGGGTATATTAGAACAACTATTCGTTGATTACTCTATTTTTTCATCCTTTATAATGTCAATCCCTTTAAAATTTATGTGGCACTTAATGTGCTTTAATATGTCTTAGTACCTTAATGTAGCACTATTTAATTTTTTTAAAGCTTTTTCCACGTTTGTATTTATCACATTTCCTTTCGAGATGGACTTTGTAGGATGACCTCAGGAGACCATTTCATGTGGAAGTGTCACCTGTGACAGCGCTGCTCTTCAAGTACTCGGAGTTGGAGTACTTGATCCCCAAATTTCTCCAGGTACCCATTTAGAGCTGGGTCGATTCTGGCTAAGCTTACAGAGTCACACCACTGACCCCATCCCAAACTGAAGAATTGGGTACGCCGGGATTCGAACCCGAGTCCTTTCAGACAAAGGATCCCGAATCCAGCGCACCCATCCACTCGGCCAGGAGGGCCTGTGACAGTGCTGCTCTTCAAGTACTCGGAATTGGATATCTCTTTGTCTCTCCAACCGGCTATCAGCATAGTCTGCAATATTACCGCAACACACAATGGTACTAGTCAGCTCGTCAAAGGGTAGTGGACGTACTGGTAAAAAATATTTATTACGCTGCATCATATCCCTCACTTAGAGTTTTTAATGGTATATAACAGGCGGTACAATCGCCCTTCAGAAGTGATAAAAATGATGGAGTCAAAATAAATTTTTATGACAAGGTAATATTTGCATAAGAAATGATTGTAAGCAAACTATATGCTTATTTTACTCAAATTTAATGTCTTTCAAAATTCTTTTCAGGGACCTCGGGATGAGCCACAATATTATATTGCGTGTCAAGCACCGTTGGAGTCAACAGTCCCTGATTTTTGGCGTATGATTTGGGAGAAACAATCCAAACTGATTATTCAACTCACCGATTTATTTGAAAATGGCTCCGTAAGTCCCTATCTTTTAGTACGTTCCAAATATCAATAGATGGTTCTTTATTGACCCAGATTGACCTATTCCATCATTCAATTTTCTTCTCCTTTTCCCTTTGAATTACAATAAATAAAGTTTTTTTTGGCATTACTCCGATTAGATCCGTCGGCAATTTGTCTTTCTGGTCCATAGAAAAAAGATAAGCATGGTTTTCGCCAAAATTTTTCCTCGTCTGCAGTAGTAATTCAAAAGGAGGCAAGTAACGGTGTTCCCATTAAACAGGATGCGTCCATTTGATTGGTTCAGCCCACTTTTCTATGTCTTATTTAGTTATTAGTGTAATTAGAAGTTTATTTTTTCTTTTCGGAATATGTTAAAACATTAAAAATGCTTATTTTCCATGAGGTTTCACAACGGAATATTGCGCAATTACCAAAGATAGAATCAGCGCAAGAGTCTTAGAAACTAATGGTAACGCCGCATATAGACCGAAAACGAGCTTCTTCTTTAAATTTTCTTAATAACCATAACATTCTTTGAAAAATTTAGTTCTAAATTTAAATTACTTTCACAAAAAAGCTGAGTTTGAAGTCTTTAAAGCTTTCAGAGCCAGACAAAAACCTTCCATGTACAAACAGTTTTCTGTTAATAACAATAAAAATCAAAGACATTTATTTTCAGTTTTTTTGCTCTCCTTTAAAATTTTTATTGCATAACGTACCCTCTTTTGAATTATCGTAACTGAACTGCCCACCTAGGCATTTGGTTTTGGAATTAAACACTGTTTTTCTAGTTGAAACTTGTTTTAATTTATGTCTGTTTTATGTAGTTGTCAGGAATAAATAAGTGAATGATTTTAAGCGCATACCATCAATTAAAGAAATTTAAACAGATATAGTATACCAAAAACAAAATACAGGCCTAGAATAGAATCAGCTTGTGGTTCTCGCCTCACTTTACCCCGGGGCTAATTCCTGATTAAAACCCTCCACATCTGTCTCCCAATAATTTTCAGGCTAAATTTTAACAAAACTGTTATTTACTAACCAAAACTGTTTCCTTATGTTAGCTCCAGCTCTTGCAGTGGATAGAATATATTCTATTATGAACCAAATTTTGCATTTATTTAAATTTGAATTCTCTTACTTTAGCCTCTTCAAAGTAATTAATTATTTCGTCCAAATTGATTGCCTCTAAGGCGTCGCATTCTTTGTTTATTTACATTGAATCATTTAGGTGTCGATCTGAGGTGCGTTGATATTAATTTAAGTTTACCTAGCAACCGCGAGGTAAACTTACTGGCCACTAACACTAACACTGCAATCGTAATAATGTATGAACGGCAACTCTTACGTTAGCGAGACCCCTTCATCTCCGTATTGCACAATTAATCCCAACAGATCCATGGCTTTCTTTAATTTTTATAGGTTTCTTTTGTTCACTTACTTTTATTTTTAAGGAATTTTGATAAATATGTGAGGAAAGGCAAATTTTGGATTTAGTTTGCTTATATTTACTGCCAACTGCGCCCATTACATTATTTTAATAACAATAAAATTTGAAAATTGCAATATTTGAAATCGTTTACCCTCAAAACTTCTGCTTCCGAGGTGAGCGCTTAGCCAAGGCAAAGTGCCACATACAATAAGCAATGCAAATACGCCTTTCCAATGTGGCTAGGACATCCACTGCAAGGGGGCAAAAAAACCTAGTCAAAATTTTGTTTAGCAAATTTTGTTGAAGCCATCCAACAAGAGAAGGCTGATCTTAAATATAGACCGAATGGATATCGAATGTTGTCGTCTGGGCCGTATCCAGGATTTTTTCGGGGGGGGGGACCAAAGGACGTTCTTTTCGGGGGGCTTAAAAACTTCAAAAACACAATGATTTGTTTACATTCATTTTTAATACGTTTTAACGAGTCAGACAAATATTATTTGGAGGGGGAGGGGGCTCGAACCTCCTACCTCCTGGATACGACCTTGGTTTTCAGATTTACCAATGCGTTTTATAAAATTATCAGAGTAATAATGAACATTTTCTAAAAAAAAAGTATTTTTCAACCAACTATTTTTTTCACGCAATAACGGTACTGCATCTCTACTGTAAAAAACAAAGTTTTCACGGTCAGTTAAATTAATTCCCGTGTTTTTTTCAACTTACTTTGGAATGCGCTTGGTTTAAAGACCACAGAGTTATTTTAATTTTGTCAAGATTAACGTTCGGAAAAAACTGTGGTACACTAATAAAATGCACTGAACTTGAAATTACATCTCAATTTTTACTACTGATAAAAAAAAAGGGTAAATTTTTAAAGCTAAAAAAGAATGCCAATTTACTATTAAAAGAAATAGTAATAGTACCTGAAAAAAACAAAAAACAACGAAATGGATAGATTATTTACACCAAAACTTACTCTGACCTGACTTCTGTTCCTAAAAGCTAGTTTCTATTTATATTTTTTGAAAGACAAATTTTAACTATGGATACAACGAAGGATAATATCAATGGGAATTAATGGCAGTAGGAAAAAATAGAGAACAAAGAAGTAGTCAACCACATATTTTTTGGTACATGTGTATTATTCAGAACACACTCAATAAGTGAAGTATTAGTTAATATATTATTTAAATGACTGACCTATAAATTTAATTAATATTTTTACGTATGGCAGGATTCAGCTCAAGATGTTAAAATAGTTCAATTCAAAATTTAACCGATCGATAAATTTGATTAACTAAATATTTGGGAGGATCAAGTTCAAGATATAAAAATTAATTCATGTTGGCGAAATGTGACCCTTGTAAATCGAAACCAAAACTAAAAAACGATTTTTTATTGGAATAGAAACACCAAATGAATCTTTATTATGTTTATTTAAATATGGGGTATTTTAATTTTACCCACAGAATTTATTAGCATAGAAAAACTTTCGCAACTGTTAAAAAAGTTGGGAAATACCCCCTCCCTCCCGAAAAATGTATGACATGTCTGAGAACCCTAAAGCAGCGTTTTTAAGCGATCTATAAAATTTCGAAATCTTATGTTTTTCTTGAAAAGGTTGCAAATGCCTTTTTTCAGGGTTTTGGAATTGACTATTTATCACGCAGTACCTGGAGGGGGCTCGGTCGACGGTAAAGTAATAGCGCTCTTTTTAACTAACAAAACAACAAAAGTGCCAGTGTCGTGTATTCTTTGTTGCACGACATGTATTTTGGCCTGAACAGGGCAAAAATATGATTGACAGAATATTCCAGTGTAGCCAATCGGTCAAAATGATAATTGTACAGCTCCTCAGTTTTTGGTGGCATATTTATCCCTAAATGGGTTTTATTTTTTGCACTTTCTAAAATGTTTCTAGTAAAAAAAACAGTAAAACTCTGACTCAAGTTCTTGGGATGTTAGTTCTCCTCATATATTAATGAAAAAAAAAAAACATTTTTCTTTCCAATAATTTGCTAAAAAAGCCACAAAAAAAAATGATGACTAACTTCTAAATTTATTTTTGGAAGAAGAAGAATCTTATGAAAGTTTCTTATCAATGCCATAAAAATCAATGTTTTTTTCTCTAGTTTTTTATTCTTTCTGCTGCACTCTAAGGTTTATATAACTTTGTTTGAAGAACTACTGCCCATAAAAAGTAACACCTTTATAAAGAAAGTTTTTGGTTGACATTTATCAACGCTGTCTTGGCCCAGAGAAAGTATTTTTGTAACAATCACCACTAGCCAAATACCATAAGTCGCTACTTTATTTTTCCAATTATAATGTCAAGATAATTATGGTTTGGACTCTCTACCAATTATAGATTTTTGTTTTGCCATACTATAACTGAGTAACTGGAAGTTACGGTTTTTCAGTCATTTTGTGGTCAATTAGTTTCTTCGTGCTTCAACCCAAGTCTGAAAACCTGATTGAATATCATAATAAAAAAAACATGAAAAAAAACTTGCGATAGGTGCGTCAATTTTGTTTGAAAATACATCAGTGATGCACCACTAGAATACGGTGCGTAAAAGCGGTGTTGCTACAAACCTTTGCCAGGATTTAAAGTGCATTAGTGTCGATCTCATTCTGGGTCAGAAAAACTTCCATCCTAAAGCACGTAACCGACCATCCATTCATTTAAGCAAAGAATTTTAGGTTACGGCTGTGGCATCATCTTATGAAAATTAGGGAAGAGGGGGGGGAGTGGACTTTTCAAAATCCTGGGGGCAGTTTTTTTTTTTTTGCTTAATTTAAATACCAAAGAAATAAGTATTTTTTAATGAAAATACAGAAAAAAGTGTATTTTAAAAGCCAGGGGGAGGAGAAACATTTTAGGGGACAAATATCCAAATGTCCTTCCACCCCCAATTGAAACCCCTGGGTGAAATTCATTTTTCACCACAGTAGTAAGTAGAGTGGCAAATAAAGTTTCCTGATTGATAAAACTTGACTTTCTGGGCACATAAATCAAGAATCGAATGCTTAACTCAGGGAGGGACACAGGGGAGGACCATTGAGGGCCAGACTTTTCAAAACTACAAATTTTCCCTAAGTGCTGGGCAATTCTTATTCAGATTATTAAATAATATTCTTTTCATTATTAATTCCCTTTCTCCACCAAAAAATTCCTGTTTACGTGGCTTGTTTAGCTGTAGCTTGTGCCAACCAAGCACCTAATTTTTGTATATGAATGAGCTACAATGATACTGACGTCTTGACAGGCACGTTTCTTGACAATTAAGACTTGACACTGCACACGTATGTGAACTTAGCTTTACTCAAGGTTCCAAAGTTTCGAAATGTGTTTTTCTATCAATCGCAATTTTTTCCTATTGGTTACTTACTTAATTGTTTAAGACGAGATACGGGCTGCGCAGTTGAACTTGGCATCAAGAAGCTGCTGGACCAATTGCTTCCATAGACCCCTTAGATGCTCGATTATGATGTCTATGGGAGCTGATCACGCTGACTCATAAAGCGCCACATTTGGTCATTCATCGCCAAGCCAAACTTGGCAACTTATTCCTGAAATCATCCTTGTATGGTTTGTCTAGAAATAGTCTTCTCTCGTCGACTGGAGAGACTTGGAGATAGCAATGTTAATTATCGTTAATCTAAAATATAATTTTAACTCTAGAAAAATGTAACATAAAATATTAAATCAATATTTTTTCCAACATCTTTGTTATGGAAGTAGCCAAATAAGAATGTTTAGCTAAGTTGGGATGGAGAAGCAATGTTTGCTATGCAAAGGATTATTAGAGGGTTTGTCAAGAAACACAAAATTTTCAAACTTATTATTCATGTCATATAATTTTAAAATATTATTAGAAACATTTTAGAGGTATATGTTGTGCCAAAATCAATATTTTTTTTTTGAATTTTTACGCAATCTTGATTATTCCTTTAAGTTCTTTTTAAGTCTGCAACTTTGAATTCCTTTGTGTATGTCCCCGTCTTAACTCCAGGAGTTTTCGTAGAGGGCGGGGGGTGGTTTGGGGGGGGGACAAACAACAGATTTAAAAAGCTATCAAAATGTGTTTATGCATTTTTCTCACATTTTTATGAGACAAACAAACATTCGGGAGAGGGGGGGTTAAACGCCCTACCCCCCTTGGATACGGCCTTGTCCATGCAACTAGTAAAGATTTCCATTCTTCTGCCATTTAGTATCTGACCTTAGAAGAAGATGAACTTGTACGTATGAACTTGACTTTAGAAAAAGTTGAAGCCCCTTTGCCTTTTCGTGGGGCATTCAGAGGTGTCTTGTGATATCATCCAAGGGACGTAAACATCTTGCCAAGTCTACTAGCTGCTTAATAAAATGTAGCAGAGGGAGGGGTTGTATTTTTAGCAGCTTGTCGGTAATCTCTACGTAATCTATATACAAAAATAAATGGATTTGGTCAAATTGGTTTCTAAAAGTTGTTAAGTATTTTGACGGGCATAACTGTTTGATGTTTTCAAGGACAAAACAAAAAAAGTAGAAAAGCGCATGGAAGTAAATAAATTAAGACGTCTACACATACGGCTTTACCTATAATTAGGAGGGCTTAGTCAAATTGGCTTCTTAGGTAATAAAGCTTTTCATGAACATAATTTTTCAGTAAGTTAGAAAAAAAATTAAAACATCAGCAAACGTGTTTGTATGTGTCTTTGAATAAAACATATTTTAAAAATACGTAAACAGATTTGGCTTTAAGTAAACCAATCTGGAAAGTAAAGCCAATTTGGCTTTTGGAACTATTTTAAAAGCAAAACTTGCATCTCCATAGGCCTAGTCAAATAAGTATATTATGTATACATAAGGAACAATAAATGGTCTAACTTGGGTCAATATTCAATGACGGAAATTAATGGGTTAAAACAGTCAAATAATTTTGATACTTTATTCAAGCTAAGTAATTAAATTACTTACGACCTATGTTTTCACGAATTCTGTTATTTAGAATAAGTGGGACCTTTCCACCACAGAGTACTTTGCCTTAAATTTCATATGTGATGACTAATAATTGCCACTTGACTTTCTCAAATGCTTTTATTCAGGCCAAGTCATGAGCTACATACCACCTGGAGTTTTTGAATCCTTTCATTCAGGCTGATTTAAGTTACTGCTTGCCACCAGAGAGTATTTTGCCTGCAATTGCATGAGTGGTAACTAATACGTGCTGTCGGAATTTCTCAAACACATTTTTTCTGGCTAAGTGCATGAGTTACTTGCCATCAGAATTTTCTGAATCTTTTTGTTTTGACTAAGTAAACATCACTCTTACCACCATAGAGTTTGCTACTATGCCTTGAATGCAATATATGAGACTTATACTTGTCACCTGCATTTTCTAAATACTTTCTTTTCCAGGCTAAGTGTGCAGATTACTTACCGCCCTCAGAAGTCCTTGACTGCCATAGGCTATATGGCGATTTTCAAGTAACTCTGAAGAAACGTGAGCTTAAACAAGGTTATATAATCTCCTTCATTACCCTCAAGCATATGAATGATAATCTGAGAAGGGATATAGTTCATTATTGGTATACGGATTGGCCCCACTCTGGAGTTCCACAAGATCCAAAACAGCTTATTTCTATGCTGTTGGAATGTCGGACAACCGTCAAAGACGGAACTAGCTCGATTGTAGTTCATTGCTGGTGAGTTTCCTACATAGATTTATTGCCTGAATAGATGCTAGATAATGTAGGGAAAAAGCTTACAATACGCGTTGAGGCTTACAATACGCGTTGAGGCCTGCGTTTATGCTGCTCAGAAGCTCATAAAAAAAAAAAGGAAAAAAAAGAAACACAACTAGAGAAAGACGCGACTAAATTTTTTGAGCACAACTTTTCGAATGCTCCATGATCCGGTTAACTCAGTTGTATCAGTTTATTTTCTTTATTGGCTTAATTTTAGCGTAATTAACTATATTTTTTCAGTTATCTTAATTTTAATCATCTTAGCTTTTTGGCAGTTAATGATAGCTTAAACAAACAAGCAAAATAGGATAATTTCACTCTCGGGAATATTAATGACTGATGATAAGACTGAATTGTTTTTTGCTAATCAACAGGGGGGCGTATAGAGTCCCCACACAAACTCTCAGAAACAGCGAAATAAAAAGATACTAAATGGCAGAAGATTGGTAATCTTTACTAGTGGTATGGACAAGGTCCTATCCAATGGAGGTAGGGCGTTTAACCCCCCTCTCCTGAATGTTTGTTTGTCTCATAAAAATGTAAGAAAAATGCATAAAACACATTTTTGATAGCTTTTTAAAGCTGTTGTCCCCCCCCCCTCTAAGAAAAATCCCGGATACAACCTTGGGCATTGAAAAAAAAAAATGCAAGAATCTCACAAAAACACAGGCTGTCTATAATCTCTTATAGATTTCGGCGTCTTTCGTTTTGGTAAGCTTTTTCTGATTGTTGATGAGTTTTTACGCACTAGCTTTTCTTATGGACTACTTAAGAACAACAGGGAATAATAATATAAAACTTATTCTTAGAGGGGGACGGCAAATGTGGTAGCATCCCATCTAATCTCAGCCGGCAGCATAAATCAATTAGGCTCTTTCAGAAACATTCAGGAGTATGCCAATGGACGCACATATGCCTCTAATTTGAGCTCTAAGTTGATCCCATGTACCTCTGTTACGCAGACGACATTCAGTTATTATCAGACCATCTCCAAGTTTTCCAAAATGCAGCTGATATAGTTTGCTGTGGGTCAATGAGATTTGCCTTCAAGTTGTCTCCTCTAAAACTAAGTTTCTCGTCTACTGTTCGTCTCAGTCACTTACAATAACTATTTCTTGTATCCATTTTAAGTTCCAGCAACCTTTTCCAGGCCTAGCAACTGTTTCTGCATCGTATTCTCTGGAATATTTAAGTGTCTCTTTTGGCTCAAATGTCAAAACTACTAAAACACTTGTTACCCTATACAATAAACTTGCAGCCCCCCCACAATGAACAACAAAGAAAATCATTTTTTTGCATGGGTCTCACTGATATGTCCTCTGTTGTACTTTTTTTTATATCATAACTAGGAAATATAGGAGAATTATTAAATAATAAAATTTTTTAGGGCCTTCACGCCTTTAGTAAACATCAATTCATGCAGTATTGACAAGTAGCTTCTGCAAATTAATCCCCTTGACTATCCTGACAGTTTACTTAGCTCACAAACACAAAACAAACTGCGATTTAAGTTAGCGAAGAAGAAAGCAATTATGTCGATCACATGATTATTAACCAGAACTACCCCCTACGCATGTACAAGGTTTAGCTGTGGTAGATTCTTTTGGCAAATGATACGTCTATTTTTCAAATGTATTTTTGAAGATGCTGATACTGGAAGTCACTGATGGCTATCCGCGTAAGTATCAGTAACTGATAATACCACGTAAAATATCCGTGGTACCATTACTTTAAATATCTTAATTTCTATTAAGACTGCTTTTTTAGTTATTTACATACAATTATTAGTTATTTATTAGCCACATCCAAATTATGTAGCATAACTATATAACTACCAATATATTTGCCATAACTTATAAAATTGACTTGATATTCGTTTTTAGTATTTAAGAATCCTTCCTAAAAAGGTGAAAATGTTGTACCAAAAATTTGTTTCTGATATTTAGGACTCCCTCCCTAAATACACTTTAAGACGGAGACCTTTATTGGGGTCAATTATACTTCTTTAATTATTTGAAATTGAAAGATAAAATTTATACATAAACACAGAGTTGAGGGAGTTATCAGTCCCATTCACTTTAAAGAGAGCTATAAATGATACTAAAATCCCAAAAAGGGGTTCCAAATGAGAGTAAAGAAATATACTGAAACTTACAACGAACAGAAATAACCTTTTGCAGCTGGGAGGTTGTCGCCATTCTCAACCTCCTATCCCTTATGATAATCAAAGCTAATGTTTTATTGGTAAGGTTAATTTCTTAACATTTTGTTTTGGAAACTTCAGCCGAAAAAGGCAGGAGGGCTGATTGGTTCAGTTGCATTCTCATATGCAGGATGATTTCTGTTCGTTTTGATATGTCAATTTCGAGTCTTATCACTGCCCTCTATCCTTTTGGGTTTACCAAAAACATAAGCACCAATAGGCTTGTGGTATCCCTTTGATGAGCCCTGACTGATAAGACATTATCATTTAGTTGTTGCTGTTTTTTTGTTTTTTTTTTACAATCTACTTATTTTAAGTGGAGTATTCTATTTTTGATGTTTCGTATTATTTTAGTCGCTATTTTTAAAGCATTAAACATGACCATGTTTGGTCTCGTCTATCGTGACCTTGTTCTTGCCTTGACATTGCCTATTCTTGGCTATTCTATGTAACTTTGTCTGTCTTCGGCTATTCTATGGATATTGTTACGTTTATGAATAAGTTGTGAGACCCCGCTGGCTAAATATGACAATTACGAAAAAGTAGAAAAATCATTAAAAGGGGAGAACTCACAGCCCCTGTAAACAAGGAGGCAAATATTGTTGAATATTTCAGAATCCGCCCAGTCGCCCACAGAGCAAAGCAATAAAAGCACGGTATGAATGAAGTCCAAAAGGTATGGAGTCTACGAAATAGAATAAAAAGACAAACCTCAAAATCAAGGCCATATCTATTAGGGGGGAGGGCTAGGGGGTTTGAACACCTTGAGATTTTATTCGACTCGTAAAAACGTTACAAAAATGTATATAAAAAAATCTTGATGCGTTTTTAAAAGTTTTTTTTATAAACCAGCTTTTGTTTGTCAGCAGTAAAATGTAAAATGAAACTTTTGGATTATAAGAGTGCAAATATATTACGGAACTGCTTTTCAGTCTTCATAATTCAGTTCATATAATAACAACAAATTTCAACCATCTGTGCAATCAGGAAGCTGATTTAGAGGAATACAAAACGCAGAAAACTGAAGAAAAATGAAGATACCATCAAGACGAAACTCACAAGAAAAATAACATCTTAACATCGCAGACAATGCAATTCAGGTAGACAGTTCAGCGGAATACTTTCGCAACGCTTACAGTCCTGTCTACAAGCTGGTCCATATTTAAAGAAATATCACACAGATAGTGTGAAAAAGAAACTCCGTAATGTTATCCTATACTTAAGAATAAGGATTTTTAGTGATATTGGGTGGCCTACTTCCGTTTTTGTAAATATCTTCTATATCTTCTTATTTGGTATAGGAATAGAAAATTAATAAACAAGTTTCATCTCCCGAATATTACTGAAAAGCTGACTGGTTTACACAAGAAGATTTCAGAAACAGCGTATCGGCGATTGTCGCCTCATGGCTTAGTTCGTTTTATTCATTAAAATTACTTATTTAACCTCATTGTCGTTTAATTATTTTTGGTGATTTACTGTTGTTTCATTTTTTGTTGTTTGTTTTGTTTTTTCTTCTTGTGTAATGTTATTGTTAATTTTCGCTTGTGTTTACTCCACTATTTGTATTTTTATGTAAGTGGGCTATAAAGAAATATATATATACATATATATATAAACTTATTTATAAACTTACTGTAATTATTTATTTTTCACCCACACTATGCAATAGCATAATACGTGAGGTATCCCGTAAAATGGGAGAAAAAACAAACATAAAGGAAAAAAACTCACAACTTGAGAAAGTAATACGGAAGAAGAAGCGTCAGGATAAAGAAATTTTCCAATAAGAACCCGTTTTTTGTCCAATGTGGAAAAAGAGCAACAAAAATTTCCAAAATCTAAAATAAAAGTTCTGATTCTTCTTTTCTTACAAAAGGGAAAAAATTCTAGAAATGAAAAGAATTGAATGATCATAGAAAGTAATTTAGATTAAAGTAATATCGTTTTAATTCCATTATTCTATTTTTGTGACATGATATCGTTAGCTAAATACATTATTCATTATTTCTGGAGAGAGATATCCCTGCTTTTTTTGTTGTTGTTTGGGGTTTGACGCGTTCGACCAATAGGTCATATGCGTTCGTATCTCTCAGTTGATCTGTGCCTTCTTTAATCACTAGCTTGTTTGAGTTTTACTTCAGTCAATATTCACTGAACTAGAACCGTATCACATAACTTGCTAATGGAGGTAGGCTATTCGCCTGAATTAACTCCCTGCGTTGAGAAACAGGGATCACAATACTGCAACTATGCATTATCAAGCAGCAATTAATATATATATACAACACAATTATAATAGTTAATACGATTTTACAAATTATAACCATTCTCATACAACCAACTATAAAAATTTGACCAGATAAAATATATCTAACATGATAAATAGGATAACTCTAAAATCACTATTATATAGGTGAAAAAAAACTTATAGGGAATGAACCAAACCAGTAGTCTTTTAAAAAATCCCTGCCTTTTAAAAAATTAGTTAACTAATGCTGAGTGACTGATCTATGAAGACAAGGATAGGCAATGTTTAGAGAGACTGATAACTCCGGCTTTTATAAAGCTGATCGGGCTGTTTTTGGGAAATATTAAGCCAATAAAAAACAGTGAAAGGTTTTTGGGTCTATGTGTTGTCTCCCATTTCTCTTTCGTTTTAAATCTGTATCTCTTTTTTTTTTCAGCCCGGGTACTGGTCGTACCGGTACCGTCATTGCAATTGAACTCCTTATGCGAATAATAGATACCAAGAAGCCCATTGACGTCCCGCGGACTGTATACAAGCTGCGCAGAGATCGAAGTGGCTCCGTACAAACTAAGGAGCAATACCAGTTTATTTACCAGGTAACATAATTAGGGGGAATTAAGGGGGATAATTCACCACTTAAGGTAAGAAGGAAGTATTTAGGGGCAGGAGAGGGAAATATGGTCCTTTCTTTTGCCCAATGTGTGGAAGTATGGAAGTATGGATGTCATGTGATGTATGAGTCTGTAGAATTGAGTGAGTTGAGGAATGAAGTGTAATAGAGTTTGAAGTGTGAGTTTGATGAAAGATGATGAGTGTATAGCAAGTATTAAAGATTTAGGACGATTTCTGTGGTTAGCAATGGACCACAGAAGCAGTTTTGTCATTTACGTTTCTCTTCGTTTGTTTTTGATATTTTTTATGTTATATTTATGTAAAGACATTTATTTAAAAGTGAATTCTCCTTTTTGTTTTATATTACCATGGCCCTAGGGCTTTTAGTGCAATTAAACTTACTTACTTACATACCAAATAACATAACATGAGCTCCACTACACAATAAATAAGGCACAATCAGCTTTTAATTGAGGAATGGTATTGATATAGAGGCTCCTTTTTATTTAAAGTACTAATGATATTGAAAATGAAATCTAATGGTTTTAATTATTTAATTGGAAACTAACACGGGATCTTAGAAAATAGGAAAAACCTGTGCTTCAAATTTTAATGAAAAAAGAACTCCGTATTGAGGTGTGCAGTTTTGATACTTGTGGGTGCGACATTTAAAATAAAGAAACGAAGGTAAAAATTCTGTAAAAGTTTTAAATTTAGAAGAAAAATTTAATTGATTACCGTAGTAAGGCTTCAAAAATCGCTTATAATCTCCTTTTTTTTACAAACAATCTTATTACTAAAAATTCTAACATATTTTCATGGAAAAACTTTTGAGATTGAAATTGTTAAACTTGTGCATAATCTCGAAGTTACAATTTAAAATTTAACAAAAAATAAATTAAAATTTTCTAATAATTTTTTAACTCGGAAAGCAATAAGGTGATATGTTTTTTTTTTTGGTATACAAACGATCTCAAATAAACATGTTAATATGAATATACAAGGGAGTTTTCAATTTTCAGCACAATAAACAATTTGTTGCATAATTCTATATTTTAAATGTTGGAATTTGTATGACTTTTTTTTAGAAAGCCGAAGAAATAAGTAAGATAATGTATGAAGAAAGTATACTATTTAGTAAAAGCATTCTTTGGTAGATATCTAGGGTAGACCTATTTTTGCTTTGTAAACCAAAGTTCTTGATTTAATAGGAACCTTCTCGATAACTCGTAGCAAATATATACGCAGGGGGTTGCCTCGGGGCCTAGCCCCCCTCCGGACAAAAACGAAACAAAAAAACAAAAACAAATTTCAGGATTCTCCTGAATTCCTGAACATCTCTTATTGAAGCTAGCAAATATTTTTTTATTTGCTCCCTCCATGAAAAAAAATTCGTTGTACGTGCCTGATTGATGGTTAAGGTAAATCATTTGACCTTTTGATGCAAAATTATTTCCTTGTGATAAAAGGATTCTGACGATTTTAATGATTCTGGTGATTCGAATTCATATTAATAATACTATTTAAGCCTCCTTTATGTTAAAAACTTGTTTCTTCAATTTTGTCATTTTAAAATTTGATTTTTATTTATATTAATATATGAAATAGTTTATTTATATTCTAATTTTTATTTCAGGCTCTTGCATCTTACGCTTCAAGACTGTCAGAAAATGAGAATTAAACCAGGATTTCCAATTTAGAAATTTAAAAACTAATATTGTCAAGAGTATCTTTTTATGATTTGTGACCTGTCTATTTTTAAAATGCACAACTTAATGTTTTTTTTATTGCCTGTGATAATAAATAACTTATTTATTAGTTAGTGTGTAAGCTTGATAGCAGACTACGAAAGATTTTTCTTATGGCGATCCAAATGAAGCCAAACGAAGAGTAGGTCGTCCCCGAATCGGATAGAAACAGGTTATAATAAGATAAAGATCCTTCTGAACCAATGATGGCGCATAGAGCGTCGAATAGACGTTTGAGTTGTTAGATCTATTAACGGGACAAGTTGCAGTCCTGTATCCCAAACTTGCAGTAGTGGGAACCCAGCCCCGGTCCCCGTGTTGTCAAACAGGACATCAATTCGCTCTACTGTCGAGAAAAAAGGGAATCTAAAGGAAATTGCAAGAGAAGATAGTGGAAAGGGAGGATTTTCAGGAAATCGAAACTTCAAAGGCAAGGATAAATTCTGAAGCTTGTGAAAAATTGGGGTGGAGAAAGAGTGTGTTGGCCTGAGGTGGCTTGACGCTGCAGTGAACTTTCAGTAGTAGTAGTAGTAGTAGCAATAGTAGTAGCAGTAGTAGCTTAAGTGTACTGCAGGTGTTCTGTTTGCTTTGAATGCATACTATATTGGAAGCTCAATAAGGAGTTGTCCGACAAGAAGTTGACGGACATGTTGCTAAACCTTAGGATTTCACATCTTTAAATTACCAGCCTCGTTAGAAATCCAAAAAAGTAAACTAATTCTGGAACCCTTGGGAGGTCCAGAGTGAATTTATCAAAAATGAAAAAATGGTTGTTAGTTGTTATGTGAGACCTCTAAGAAGTTGTTGGGCAAATTGTTAAATCTCAGGATTTTATATTTCTAAATTACCACCTTTGTTAGATTTTTAAAAAAGTAAACTAATTCTGGACTTTGAACCCTTGAGGGCTCCAAAGTAAATTCGTCAAAAATGTAAAATGGTTGTTTTTCGAGAACTTTGAGAAGCTTTCGGATAAATTGTTATTCTTCTCTTTTTCTGTTTATCACTTGGATAGGTTTGCATAGACTATTTATCGCAAGCCTACAGTAACACTCCTTCAGAAGATGTCAGAATGGTAAACCAAATAACTCTCGTGTTTTCCAATCCCACTAATCTTGATTAATGACTGCTTTTGTTATAGGTTTTGTAATAGTGTGTTACAAAGACTATAACAAAGACTATTACATAATCCCTCCCTGTTTCATAATCCTAATGACAATGTTTTACAATGACGAAGACCACACTGCTTTTGCAGTGTGATCTTCGTCATGCTATAAAATGAAAGAAAATAACAAGAAATATTGTTAACATAGGAAACAAAATTAAACAAATCAAAAAAATTAAATAAAATAAAAAAAAAATTCTTGCTATAAAATGACAGAAAGTAACGAAAAATATTGTGAAGATAGGAAACAACACAGTGAATACACCATCAGCAAATGGGTCAGCTATATAAGTAATAACCGTCATCACCGAAATATAATATAAAACACAGCAAACTACTCAAAGACACATCGACAAAAAATAAATAAACTAAAATCACAAAACCAAAATATACATTTATAAGTTTTTTTTAGTTTTAGTATCCTCACCTCCCGAAGGCTCAGCTAAGAATCTATCAAAATTAAATATTAATATTATTTTATTTTGGAAAAGCCGTCATAGAAAGAAAGGAAAAGACGGAGCAATAAACAAAAGGAAAAATAATAACAAAGGAAGAAATACACACTAACTGAGAAAACAAACTTAAAAAAACACAACAAATACATCTTAACTACTGGGCCAGTACCGAAGACCAAGGATGGTTCAACTTCGTCAAATGGGAATTATAAGGAAGAATTTGCTTTTCCACACTTTTCCACAACTATAATGGGGTCGCCAATGCAGAATTTTCTAACTGGATAAGAGGTGCAGGTCCAAGGGGTAATACGCAAAAGATGTTTTGCAAACAGGAAGAAAACTGAAAGAATTTTTCACTTGTCAGATTTTGTGAGCATTTTCCCAAACGACGATATGTACAGATAATGTGGAAGAACGACAGAGTTCAAAAGTCTCGAAAGAAGACGGTGGTTCAATCGTAACTTATTCGTTACAAAAGAAGTATATAATAACCCAATTCTTTGTTCAATGTGAGAAATTAATAGTTTTTGCGTATGCATTATTGATGAACCAATGAGTAGACCGATGTAGGTGATATGATCTACTGACTTAATCCTACTATTTCCGAAAGGAATATTCCCAGGCGACACTTGCTTCCAGTGGAAGAATGCAACTTCGGGCTTTTCAGCATTGAACTGAAGACCTAGTTTTGCATACTCAGATTATAGTGTGTCTCAAATTCAGAATGTCGTCTGTATAACATACAAGAGATAGATCAAGACAGGCAAAGATGAAAGATGTGGGAACAGCTGATTCCGCATCAAGAACTCCGTTATTGAAGAGTGAAGGGGAAGAAACAGCACCTTTTTTAACGTTAACAAAAAATCAGGGGTTGGTACGTAGACTTCGCGTTCAGATGGTCAATGAACAGAACTTCGACCGCTATTTTTGGAAAGGCAAGCACTCTGTGGCGAGTTCACCTTTCTTTGGAATTTGAGTGAGATATCCAATCGACAAAGAAGAAGGTACAACTCCTTGGGTAAAAATCCTCTGCATCAAAAGAGCAATATAGTCTACCAGCAGGTCGCTTCCATGCAGAACGTGAACAGCACTCACTTTATCGATGCCGGAAGATTTCTTACGATTTAGGCGTTGCATTGCTTGCACTACAGAATCAATCAAAACAACAAAATTGTCGTTAAGACAGCTAGACAAAAATTTATCAAGCTTATCTTCATATTCGGACTGTACGACGGCATCTGGCGGGGAGAATTCAGCAGAGAATTACAAGTTGCACTCGGAATATCTTGAGCAGATAGGTGGGCGCTATAAGGATCTCTTAATAAATTTCTCCAGAAGGAAGTTTGGGACAAAGAAGCTTACCGGGACGTCTCTTCAACTATCTGGTTCATGTGGACAGATAATTGTCTTACAAACTTTCTTTTGGTAGAAATATAAATGTCAGAAGCACAACTAGAGCGATAACAGTCACAATGGAGCCACAAATGGAACAAAATTTGTTATTTGCATCAGCATGCGGATTTCTCATGAACGGCTGGAGCGGAACAGGAATGTTATGCAAGACAGAATTAGTAACTGTTGTGAATAGATCACCTTGGATTGTTTTTCCATTCCCTGTAAAATTTGCCCCGAGGTTCATGTGGTTGAGGTGTGGGAGTAGACTAAGCAGAAGGACGAAAAATAGATGCAGAAATTGGAAGGTGGTCTGATATGCGGAAGTCAGTAACGACGTAAACAGGTACACTTGAAGATTTGCAGAAAAAACTGTATAGTCAAGGTCAAACACGTGACTTGAAAGGTGTGTGTGAGTGTAATCGAAACCTTTCGAATTGATTTGAGCAGAGGAGGAACAATCGCGACTGTGCTGAATTCAGGCGGCTTTAAACAGTATTGAATTTTTAGCAGTAGTAGTAAATATAAAAACGGAGAAAATATTATAAAACTTTCATTACCATAATCGGTCTTTCTGCAAACCAGTTTTATCTTCCTCTTCTACTTCTTCATATTCGAGTTAATGTAGAGATTATTTTGCATATTCTCATTACCGGAGTCAAATTCTGAGCCCTACAATGTGTTGTTACAGCTAGGTTTGATCCCTGTTTCCTTATTGAAACTAGTGTTTTAATTGGTTCTCACTTGCAATTCTGTAAGATTTCTAAAAATACTACTCACTAATTTTAGTTATTGATTACAAAAAAACAAGAAAAAAACACAAAACTAGAAGTTCTTCTAGTCATGATTGTAATACTTGTGATTTAACAGTAAAAGCTATTGACCAGATACGCTATTCACTAGTGGTCTGGATTTTCTTTCCTATTGTAGCCGATTCCTGCCTTCTGGCGAATAATTGTCACGTCCGCTAATAATGAATATCATAGTGATAAATAGGAGCCATCCAAGTACTAGTGCCATCTAATAAGACAAAAATAGTATCTTTCAAATTGAATAGAGGCCAAGAGAAAAATAAGTAATAACTAGTAGAAGAAGAAGATCACTATTTTGTGTATTAACCCGCAGCTGTGTTGGGCCCTAAGGAAGTGAGGGTTTTTTTTTGACTGAGATAAGACTGAAATTTGAAACGTAAGTGAAAAGCAGTAACCGAGTTCATCGGAAGTGGGCTTGGCTGGTAAATAAATGTGCTAGCCTAGTGTTTGGCTACTTTGGCAACTTGAACAAATTAGTACCTAGGCTAGTACCATGGAGCTTCTTATTTTATTCCATTTCCCAACATTTTGATTGCTCTTCTGACAATACACCCCTCTGATGGCCCAGATTTAGCCCTAGGGATGGTAAAGCTGCAAAATAGCAGTTCTCCAGAAGTAAGCATGCTAGAACAAAAGAAAGATGCCCTGGTTTATCCTGTTTCATAGCCTAATTCAATGATCATTTCTGGGCAAATTATATTTCAAGCCCTTTATGGGTCCTTAAAGGTAAAACAATCCATTGTAACCAAAAGTCTAAAAAAACATGTTTCTAGAAAAACTGTCTAGTGAGAAAAGATTGCCACTTGTAGCTAATAAGCCTAAGTGGTAATTATTTCTGTAAAATTCTAGTTAATTGACTTCTTGCTATCTTGGAAGGGTTTAGGTTAGGAAAATGAAACTTTCAGGGATGGGTCTACAGGCTAAAGTATGTCCTGGGAAGGTATTTTAAAGTACCCACCTCCACTCCTTCTCCCTCTAGAGGGCCCTGAAATTTGCCAACATGACAGGTCTATACTTATTGAAGTTTTGACAAAACAACATTTTACCTTAATTTTTAGTTACTAGTTGCTTTTTCTCTGCCTTTAGTTCTTAAAATGCAATTCCTGCTATTTGAGTAGAATTTTGAGCCATATCAATGTTTTTTTTTCAAAATTTAGGAAATGTATTTGCATATCTTTAAAACCTCATTTAGGATTGAGCAAAGTTATGAAGCTGAAAACAATTTTGTTGTACTTCAATTAAGCAGAAGATCTATTTTGCAAGGATTCACTTTTATATGCACATTTTTAAAGGTCATCAAAGGTCAGGGCACTCTAGAGAGAGAAGGAGTAGAAGTAGTTGCTTCAAAATACCTTCTCATGACATACTTTAGTGTGTAGGTTCATCCCTGAAAGTTTCATTTTCCTAACCTAAACCCTTTCTGAGATAGCAAGAAGTCAATTAACTAGAATTTTACCATTATTTCTTTCTTTAGTGATAGACTAGTAGTAAAACACTATTATGTAAACGAATTTGCAGGAATTTAAAAAAAAAAGAAACCCTTCAAAAATGTTGCCAACTTTGCTCTGTAGGCTAGTACATCCAAATTAGTAGTATTAGGTTAGGCTCTTATTTTATATCTTTTCCAAATATCTTGGTGGTACCTTACTGACATTTTTACATTATACCACACATCTCTGATGTTTCCATATATAGCTATAAAAATGGTAAAGTTAAACCAAACTTAGAAATTTCAATAAATATTATTTAACAGATTAGGCCTATTCACATTGCAAAGAAACAAAGCTATCTCTAGAATCAGAATTTTGTTCTGAGCCTAAATAGGAAATTTGTTTCCATTGAAAGTTTGATTTTAAAACCTTTACAGACCCTCAAAGATAACCCATTTCTCTTATTTTAGATAATTAAAAAAAAAATTTTCCAAAAAAGCAAGTTTTTCAAAGTAAAGTGAAGAGCTCCATTAAGCCAAAAATGAGTATGAATAAAATCAAATAATCTTGCAAGCATAAAACAACCACAAATCACTAGGCCTATGATTAAATAACTGAAACTTCAAAACAAATAGATATTACTATAAATGGCTAAGTCAAACTCAAAATGAGCAAAAATGAACACAAGTAGAGCTGATAATCTCCCTGGCCTTCTCAAGACCAGAACATAATTTGTGTTTACTGAAAAAAAAAAAAAATGAATATGGGTTGTCAGTTTAATTGACACATGCCAATCTTTATTCATTAAAGTTTTGATAGTTTCTTATTTATTAAAATGAAAACATTTCAAACATATTTTGTTTTCAGTAAAGTGTCCTTATATGTCCTTTTGAAAACCTGCATGCATACAGTGTTTTTGTTTAATTGATACTCATACTAAACTCTCCCAAAAACTTTCCCCTTTATACTCTTAGCATCATTAGTTACAATAATTGAAGTAGTAGTTTTAAAAGTGTAGCCTATGCATAGGGCTTTCTGACTAGGCTAGTTCAAAACCCTCCACAAATTACCTTTAAAGGTATAACTTAATAATATAAGTTGTTCTTCAGATATTGCTTTGTCACCTTTTTGAAAGACATGCCCATAGTTTGTTTAGACTTGATTCAATATCCACCTAAATATTCCTTAGAAGCTTCATCTTAATACCCCTAGCTTGCATAGTAGCAATAGTTGTAGCAGTATATGCATAGCACCTTCAGTTTCTTCAACATCCCCTTCAATGCATGCTGAAAGTTTCAGCTTAATGCCTTCAACCATTTCTGATGTGTCTACTTGACAACTTGTGTGGGCATAGTGTGTTTCAAATTAGTTCCATACAATTTCTATATATCACAAATTTTCATCTTAATGCACTTAATTTTAATAGCAGCTGTAGTACTAGTTCTGTTAGTTTAACAAGCCCTGTTAGTTTCAACTTCACAGACTAAACTGCTCCTGAGATATTGCTGTTACACCCTTTAACAACCTGTACACAGATGGCATGTTGTGATTCCTTGACAATTTCACCCTTATACCCTTAGGCATAGTAGTAATTGTAGTTACAGTAGTAATATTGATATTGCTAGTAAAAGTATTGGATTAGTGGTGGCACTACTAGCAGCAGTTGTATTAACATATTGCCTTTCTGTCAGTAAAGCACCCCTCTCATAAAGTCCTGTAAGTTTCAACTAAATACAATTAGCAATTGCTGTGATATAGCTGATATATCCTTTTGATAACCAGTATGTTCATATACTTCATAAAATTTTCTTCTCAATGCTCTTAGCCTCAAGTAGTTGCTGTAGAAGTAGCAGTAGTAGTAGTATAGTATTAGTAAATGTTTTAGTAACAGTAGTATTAGCAGTAGTGTACACATAAAATTTAGGGGAGATTATCTTCCCCTTTAAGGATTCTCTGAAAGTTCCAACTTAATACCCAAATCCATTCTTGAGATATGCTATTTTTACAATGTATATGCACATAGCATGTTTTGATTTAGTTTGAATTTCCCCTCAATATTGTAAATAAAGCAGTGTGGTAGTACTTGTTGCTAGTAAAAGTATTGAATTAGTAGTAGTACTACTAGCAGGAGTTATATCTCCCTTGTCATTTCCTGAATTTTCCAAATTAATATACAGTTATTCCCATGTTACACCCTCGACAATCCATTTACACATAATATGTTTTGATTTAGTTCAACACTCCCCTCAATATTCTCTGAAATGTTTGTCTGAATGCCCTTCACCTTCTTGGAAAGTAAAGTTCCAACATACATAGCTTTCTCAGTAACATATGCTATGTGTAAGTAATGAACCAATTGCCTAACTTACAGCCTTTGTCCTGAGGACTCTGGGGAGATTGACATAGCCAAAAACATAAATACTGGGCCTTTCAACAATGCAACAATGCTAAACAAAATAGCTATCTTAAAATTTTAGTTTGATGTATTTTGAGGAATGATAGGTTTGGGGGGGCTGATTCCCTCCATTTACTTTTGACTCTTAAAAGGGCACTAAAACTTTGGACTACCAATCAAATGAGCTCCATCCAATCCTAGGTTTATGCAACCACCCAGTTCATACAAACCTTATATGGCTTGTGTCATAACTTACAACCCTTGTCCATGGACTCTGGGGGATTTTGTCTATCCTAAAGACATTGTTATTTTTATGTACTGTTGGTAATAAAATGGCTATCTCACAGTTTCAATTGAATGCATATCAGGAAAAGAGGATGTCAGGGAGGGGAGGGGCTAGTTGCTCTCCATCATCTTAACTCTTAAAAATGAACTAGAACTAAGCATTTCCAATCAAATGAGCCTCTTCTAAAGTTCACATGACCCCCCCTTCCATAAAAACCTGTTATGCCCTGGGGCATAAGTTACAACCCTTACCTCCAGACTCTGGGGGATTCTATTAACTACAAAAGCCTTGTTATATGATCTTTGGACTATTTTTGAAGAAATGGCAATCTCAAAGTTTTTATCAGATGCATTTGGGGAAAATATTGCTTGGGGGGCCATCCCCCAATAACTTACTCTTAAAAGGACACTAGAACAACTGATTTTCCAATCAATCCATAAATATGATTGGATAAGGTCTATTGGTAAGAATTTATTGGTAAGTTTTATGATGGATTGGATTGAATATTCATTCAATCCAATCCCTAAGGTTTTTTTTTTCATAAAGACCTTATATGCCTTTGGGGACCCTTGTGCTGAGGGCTGTGTGGTGTGGTTGTCTTCCTTGAAGGCATAATTTCCAGGCCATTCAACTGCAGTGAACAAAATGGCTATCTCAAATTCTTGATTGGGTATGTTTTGGTAGTTGATGGGCATGGGGGGGGGGGCTTGTTGCACTCTAATCACTTTTGACTATTAAAAAGAGTATTAGCCCTTTCAATTTCAAATTGAAGGACCCTTTTTCTACTACAAATGACCATCTCAAAATTTCAATCAGATGAATTTTGGAAAAATATAAGGTGGGGTATCTGCCTTTTGATTACTTTGAATCTTAAAATGGCACTAGAACTTCTGATTACCAATCTATTGATCCCCCTCCAAAGTTTTATGACTGCCCTTTCTATAAAAACCTTATATGCCCCCAGGACATAACTTACAATCCCTGCCTTGGGGGCTTTGAAGAGGAGGGGGGGTGTCATTCTCAAAAGACATAATTTCCAGATCATTTAAATATGCTAAAAAAAATGGCTATCTCAAAGTCTTGACTGGATATATTTGAGGAAATGATGAGAGTGGGAAGGGGTTGGTGGCCCTCCAACCACTTTTTACTATTAAAAAGGGCACTAGCCATTTCTAGTGCCCTTAGAAAATGGTCAAAAGTATTTTGACTATTTCAAAATACTTCTGAAAAAATTTATTATCACTTTTTGTTTAGGCAGTGCTATTGTGCTGGCTAGGATATGGCTTATATGCCTGTGTAAGCATCAATGTTGTTAAATCCGTTAACCCATAAATTCAATCATAGTGACAAAATCAAGAATCAATTAATGCATAGGAAATATAAAATATGGGCTATATATTTGGGTAAGGTTAGAAATGATAGGTTAGGTTAACATTAAATTTGCGACAGAAACAAATGTTATATTTGGACTCAAAATCAAATCCCGATTGAAAATGTAAGTTTGTTTCTTAACTATCTGAATATTCTGTTATGCAAGATATTTACCCAAATTTCCTCATTCAAGAAATAACAACAGTTCTGTTCTAGAGTTTTTGTTGCACTTTACTTTACCTTAAATTTCATATCCAGCAAGATAAGGTGGTGATGAACCTTCTTTGGAGCATCTTTTTGTTGGTGTGATATGACTTTGGTTTGGCTTACCAGGTTAGCCTACACTCTGCATTGGCCCAGCCCTGATCAACTGCTTCCTTGAATGTATCTATGGTATGGGACTGGATGGTGGCTTTGGTGAGGCGGTTCCAGTGAGGGACAGTACATACAGAGAAGAGGTGCTGGCACTCGTGTTAATGACAATGGGGACTTCTTTGTGTGACCTCTTGTCATACCTGTGAGGGATGAGGAGAAAACTTGACTTGAGAGTTTGTTTTCAAGCAGTTTGCAAATAGCAATTGCATCTCCTCCCTTCCTTCAATAGACATCCTTCAATAGGATGGGGAGTTTGATGTGGCTTGCTTTGCAAAGCTGGTATGAGCTTAATTGATTGCCTTTGGGCACTCTTGAGTACTTTAATGTCTATTTTGTAATGGGGAGACACTAGAGTCATTTGAAGTTTCATGTGTGGATGTACAATAGCTTTGTACAGCTTTTTGACCACATACAACTTTCTGGTGGTAAACACTTGTTTTATGAGCCTAGGGTTCGGTTTGCTTTAGCAACTTGAGCTTTTTTTTGTGGCCGTGGAGCTTGAGTTTGTCATTGACAATAACCTCAGGTCCTTCTCCTCACCTACAGCTTCAAGTAGGTCATCTTCAATACGGTAAGGTTGTCTAGGACTTTTGTGCCCAAGATGTAGGACTTTGCATTTTGACACATTGAACTGCAAACCCCACTCAGATGACCGTCTAGATAGTTCATCTAAATTATTTTGCTTCATTGAGTGAATGGGGCTAGTTTGGTTCAGCCCTAAGAGCATACAGTCATCAGCATATAGTGTCAGGGGTTTTTCAGGTGAGTTGTACAGCACTGTATGTATATGCTGAACAACTTGGGCCCCAGGATTGTGCCCTGTGGAACTCCACTAGTAACAGGAATATCATCAGAGTAAACAGTTTTACTGGTGGCATCATAAACTACTGTCCTCTGAGTTCTTCTAGTAAGAAATGCTTCAATCCAGGCAGCTATATCCTCATACATGCTGCATGCTTCCAGTTTCAAGAGAAGACATTTTTGGTGTTCTTTATCTAAAGCCTTTGCTTGATCAAGCAATATGACATCCACCAGAAGCCCATCATCCAAGAGTCTTGTCACAGCATCATATGATCCAATGAGGTTTGTTTCAATCAAGTAACCATTATGGAAACAGTACTGATTTTTTTAAAGTTACTGATCTTTTTCAAGGTGAGAGACCAGTGCATCATTAATGACGCTCTCAAGGACTTTGCATACAACAGAAGTAAGACTTATAGGGCAATAATAATGGCTTGATCCTTTCTTCTTTTCTTGAAGATGGGCTGGCTTCAAGTCACTTGGGAGCACTTTGGACATGACTGACATCCTAAATATCACTGCTACTGACTCAGCAATTTGATCAGCTGCTTCTTTTAATAGTCTGGGCTGTAGCTTATCTGGTCCATCAGCTTTATTCCCATCCAGTTTTTTAAGTCTTTTCAGGACCTTCCCTATGCTTATAGTTTTTATGTACAGTGGTCTCAGATTAGTTGCTCTTTCAAAGTGGTTGGAGGATTTGCTATGGGCTGAGTGGAGAAATTTGTACCAAAGCAAGAGTTGAGCAAATCTACTTTTTCTTTAGCCTTTGAGGCCTTTGTATCATCCTTTTTCATGATTTCTGGGATATCACGTCTAGAGACATTAGCTGCTGAGACTTGGCACCAGAACTCCTTTGGATTCTGCTTTGGGTCAGTTGTAATTGCCTCCTTGTGGTTTTCTATAATCCTTCAAGTCAAATTTCTTTGCCTATTTCTGCATTTCTTGAACATGTCATTGTGATTATGACATCTGCACTTTGATCCATGCTCTTTTCTTCTTTTTTCTAGCCCTTTTGACTTCTTTGGGAAGTTTAACAAGTATGCACAGGTTAGACTTCTCTGATTGTCAGCTCTTGCTGGTGTATACAACCTACATTGTATTGCTTTTTCTCAAGTATTGCTGTCCTGTTTGGGATCCTCAGACTCAGAACACAGCTTACATGGTAGATGAACTAGGGCATGTCCAAAAACGCGCTACTAGGATAATACTTGGACCCAGTTACAGCAGCTACAAAAGTGCCCTTGAGCTCTTGAATTCGCCCATCTTATTTGATTGAAGATATGAGCTAATAATGGAATTTGGGGAATCACTATTAACAAACAAGAGGCACCAATCCATGCTTCCCCCAGCCGCATCAATCAGCAGACATACTAGGCATTACAACAAACTAGAACCAATCAAGTGCAGTATGAACAGATTCGCAAACTCCTTTATACCATATTTCGTAAGAGCATTTAATAAGTAAATTGAAAGTTGCACCATATTTTGAAAGTGTATCTAATTAGTGACCATTTTGTGATTGTAAAAGTAGTGTAATATAGCATTCACTTTTGAGTGCTATGATAGCTATTTCAGTAAATGAATACAAATGCGAAATATAGAAGGAAAGTTTCTTTGGCTGGGGTGACCAGTATACCTGGGTATGTTTGTTTTCAGCAGCTAGGACAACTGTCTTAAATGCCTCCCAGCTTTTCTCATGTTACCACTGTCAACCCCACTCTCCCACTTTACCTTTGACAGGTTCTGCTATATCAATCTATTATCTGTACAGGATTTTTTTGTTTTATTTTCCTTCTTGAAGCTCACCTGTTATCTCAGTCAAGATACAAGTATGGTTACTCCTTCCAATTGCAGGGTGATAGGAAGTAGAAATCATTTTTTCAGTGTCATTTTTCACATCTAAGTCTAGTTAGGAGGGTTGATGCTAGTGCCATAATTATGTTGGTTGGTCAATGATATGTGTCAGTAGGTGGTCAGTGAGGGATTTAGTAGTGACACAGGAGGGGCCACTTTCAAGGGGGAATCCTATACCTTCAACCCACTTAACCTCAGGCATATTAAAATCTCCAAACAATAAGATTGCTGAATACTCATGGGTGTCCACCATAGATGTGAGATCAGATTTAGCTAAGTGTGAAATAAATTGATCAGGGTCAGACAAACCATAGTAAACAACACTTATTATAAACGATTTAAATCCAACATGAAGTCTCAAACAGACATACTCAACGCAACTACTGTCAGAGTAAATAAAAGAGTAACTCACAGTTTCAGCTCTCTGTCCAGTTCTGTAATATATTGATGCTCCTCTTTGACACTGAGGGTTATCCAAATTGCTACACAGACTGAACCCAGAGATTTGGATATGAGATTCTTCCAATTTTGACACCGAGTTTTTAGGGCAAATTTCACAAACCCAAATAATGTATATATCAAGACAAAACACACAGCTTACAGTTCATTAAGCTTTGGAGTAAGAGTATCATAATTTTTGTAAAAAACATGGGACTTTTCTATATCGTTTTTTATTTCTGTGTATTATTTTAGCAGTATTGCCGCTAGTACAAGAGTAGCTGATTTTGATTTCACTTTTACTGCTGCTCTCACTGCAATTTTTAAGGAAAAACACTGATAAAAGGCATTATTTGAAAAGGAAACCATCATTATATTTAGAAAAAGCACAAAAAAGCCAAAAAGTAGTGTTTTCACCTTGCTCCTATGTTTGTAATGGAGTCTTGTAACATACATTTTCACCATTGAAATCTTGGGATACATCATCAGTTCGTTGTTCAAACAGGTTTCTTCAGTCTTGACTTGATGAAATTTAGTTCTACTTAAGTAAATTACAGTGAAATATGACATAGATACATTTATTTAACTTTAACAACAATGTACATAAAAAAATTAATATGATTCACGCAAAATCAAAGATTGACAGGTAAAAAAAACACATAGGCTACATATGGATAAAGTATCATATGAAATGATTTTTAAAAATGGTTAGCAATGGAAGAAAGCATGATAATTCAATTAATAGAAATATTCTGCAAATCATAAGATAAGAAATTTGAGTTTCCTTTTAGTTTTATACATTTCTATTCTAGAATTGCAGAATAGTAGATCCCCAGGAGACATGTTAATCCAAAAATAGAGGTGTTTTTAAATTATTAATTTTAAGTTTTTTATAGTTAAAGTTGTGTTTGTGACAAGCACTCTCACACCTCTGATGGTGCTATGTGTAGGCTTAGAACATATCTGCAATCAAACTAAAACAATGAAATCCTTGCTTTATAATATGCAGCATATTTATAGTGATCAGATTATCATATTTTCTTGCATTGTTATCTACTTTTTCAAATCATTCGGTATTTAGAACAATCACTCAGGCTAAACTAGACATCTTGAGTCCATATAATGCAACCAGTTTTACAACAGATCAATCAATGGAAAGAAGAAAAAAATACATTAGTAGAACTATATATGTGTCCATCAAGGGGGTGAGGTGCGTGGTCAGGATAAAATCATTAGGTAGTATTGAAAACGAGCCTAAAATAAGAAATCTAATGGTACCATTTTTTATGTTTTGTTAGTTTTGCATATACCCCAGAGCCAGTGGTGTATTTATGGTTTCTGTTTGGGGGGGGGGGCACCAGCTAAAAGCTAGTCTACTTGAAGTCCAGGAACTTTCTAGCACTAAGTATATTACTGTCTTGGTCTCTTTTTTTTAGCTTATTTATTACTATGCTACTAAAAAAGATGAAATAACTAACTCAATTAACCAAATTGAAGAGCTCTAATCTTGCTAATTCTTAAACCAGATACAAAACAAAATAAGCGCTTGTAAATACTCCTTATGTTTGGATCTATTTTGTTTTCATCTCACAGTTGCTTAAAATATTGTTAATGTCCACCTTGACATCACTATTGGTAGACATGTCTGTAACACCATTCAATGTGCCCTCTCATTCTGATTTTGGTGGTTTGTTTAAAGTTGCTTTAGCATTTAGTAGAAACACTCAGCAGGTGTTTTGATAACAGGGAGGGTGGAGATTCAACCAAGAGTGAATGAACTGTTTCAAAAAAGAGGTTTATGCATGCATCAAGAGTTTCAGTAACTATATCAGGCCAAAGAGACTTGCCTGTGAAACTCCTTTTGATTGGGCAGGCAGTCAGGTCAGCAAGGGGACTAGTCTCAAAGAAAAACATCTGCATATGAGTTTGGAGCTTCATCACAACCACAGTTAATATAAAATCAACAATAAAATAAAGGATCAGAAGTGGGGTTTTAAATGATTTGGTTTTAGGGTTAAGAATTCTCATTTTCACATAAGTTCTTCACATAGCTGTTAGAGGTATAGCCTAGGAAAAAGCCATTGTCCTTTTAAAAAAGAGAAGGGTATGAAGAGAGGAATGATATATATTGGCATCTTTGCATTGAGGCAAGTGTCCCAACATTTTCAGCTGTCTCGGCTGCTTTTCCATAAATAGCAGGAAAATTGTCTTCTGCTAGCTGTTTTAATGCAGACTTCCATTTCAACTTCAACTTTTTTTTTTATTCAACTTAAAAAACAAAACAAAAAACAATATTATGTCCCAACAGACAGCAGAGCTCGTAAGGCTGGGACAGTGCAAAAACATAGAAAAAACATAAACATCTCGTCATAATAATTCCAAAATTTAACATGGCAAAAAACAAACAAAATAGAAAAAAACACAAAAAAGAGAAGCAACAAGGATAAGTAAATAAATAAATATCAGGCAGGAGGAGCGTGGGAGGCCATCCCAAACACAGGGACACAAAAACAAAACACACAAAGAAGATAAAACAATTTAATTTTCCATCATCAATGGTTAATAATCAATATGTTTGCAGCAGGTGAGTAAATTTAAATTTCCCTTCTGCAGGGAAACAAAAGTTGAAAGCACAATAAGACTTACTTTTCCCACAACAATCAGAGAGAAAATGAACTTGGTTTTGGCTGCTACTAAGGAGTTGACTTTTATCATTGGACTGGTTGTCGAAAAAGCTCTCTGGTGCACCTGCAACAACAGGGAAAAACTCCAGGAAAGCTACTGATCACCCCACTGCAGCTGGTCTCACTATTTATAATGAAACAAACTTCAAACATCAACTCTGGAGCTTCACAAGGACAAATCGTTAGATACTCCAAGCTGTAATTTAAAGTAAAAGTGATAACCCTACAATGCGTTTCAACCTACTATGTGTTACAGAAGTGAAGGAGCCTTTCTTTTTTTCTATGTGGCAGAAAGGATGGTAGTGCAGAAGCTAATTACTCCATTTGTTTGAGGAAGGAGGAAGAAACAGCAACTTCTTGGACATTGTTGTGTCTAAATTAAGTTCAGTCTGGAGGCCTTCACAAGGGTAAAGTTTAAACAATACTAAGTACAATGCATTTAAATGGCAAGTGGATACTGCTTTGGTATCTCTGTTTGAATGCCCTTCTACTAACTGGACATGTTACTACCTCGATCAAAGCTAATTCCAACTAAGTTGTTCATGTCTAATCCAAACTTTAATCATGGTCTAATTATCTGTCTTGCAAGTCCTATGCCAGTCAAGTCATTTAAAGTGTTGAAGCACAAAAGCATTTTTCTGTTTGGTGGTCATCATAGAAACAGATGACAAGAACACGCTGTTTGGTTGAAGTTACACCGCTTGTCTCATGCCCCCCCTCCCCAAAAAAAAACTACTGTGTTTTTGCTCTGTTAAAAATGGTGTCTCAATTGATATTGCCAACACTGTTGATGTAATGGTTCTGCAATATTTCGCATTATTAGCAAATGATTCAAAATCCTCCTGCAATGTTGCCCTTCACGCTGCATCATTGTCAGCCATGTTTCATATGTAATTTGATTCTTGTGGTAATTCCAATTGGAGAACTGACCTCAAAGTTACCCTTTTCTCTTTTTTTTGCAGGCCCCGGAGACCAATATTTCGCATTATTAGAATATGATTCAAAATCCTCCTTCAATTTTGCCCTTCACAGCTGCATTATTGTCAGCCATGCTTCATATGTAATTTGGTTCTTATGGTAATTCCAATAGAAGAACTGACCTCAAAGTTGCCCTTTACCTTTTTTTGCAGGCCCTGGGAGATAAGGCTTTGTTCAAATAATGGGAAAATGAACCAAGGCATTGTAAGATAGTGGACGAAAAATGCTACTATTGTTATCCGTGTGTTATTGCATGCCTTGGTTCATTGACAATCCTCTCCCCTTATTCAACAAGGATTTTATGGCACATGTTGTTGGTGAACTCAAGCAACAATTGTGCTAGCTGATTTTATTTCGGTTTGAGTCATAAGATTAGAAAGTTTTACTTATAAAGCAACCACCGTAACTCTACTTCTTGTATCTGCCTTTTTTCACCCCGTCTTTCCTAAGAGATTAAACAACCCCCCTTTTTCTAAGTATTTTCAATTTTTGGAAAAAAACAGTTTGAAAATCAACATATTAATTTCCTAAAACAAATAATTTAATTAAAACTCTGCCAAAGAAACTACTCGGCTGTGAAGCATAGCTTTCCTGATAGACCTACAGCTGCTGCTGTATAACTAAAAAAAGGTTTTTAATAATTTCTTAAGTTCTCTAAGGTATTATAGAAAGTTATTGTGCTACTAAGGTTTTGATTTACAAGGAAACTATTCAATTAGAATTTGAAGGGAAATAAGGTATTTTAACTGTTTATGTTGGCCAGCAATGTTGACAACGACTGTAGATCTATGTCCAATAGAAAACTGATTTGGATGATTAGCATCAATGCAATGTTGTTATAAGGCTAATCCGTTTCAGTTCAATTTTTTCGGCCATTTAACAACGTGAAACAAGAAGGAAAATGGTGTCTAGAGCTGCAAACAACGTCATTAAAATAAAAAAAAATAAGATATTTAAAATGTGCTTTGTTTCCTGTAAAGTGCAAACTATGTTCTGGTCTTGAGAAGGCGTGGGGGTTGTCAGCCCTTGTCATGTCAACTTTTGTTTGTTTTGAGTTTGACTTGGTTATTTATCATAATTTCTGTTTGTTTTTGGGTTTCATTTTTTTATTGATGGTTATTTGTGGTAGATTTAAGCTTTGAAAAAAGCTTTGAATTAATTTCTAATCATTTTTGGCCTAATGAAGTTTTTTACTTTTCTTTGACAAACTTGTTGCGTGGAAAAAGTTTTTGAAATTAATTTCTGTTTGTTTGTTATTAACAGTCTTTTTCATGAAAAAAAATCACATCTTTTTTCTATTAGACTAAATCAATTTCTACTTTTCTATATACTCCATGGCGAGGTATTTTGCGGTGGGAGGGGGGGTATTTTCCGTGGAGGGCAAGGACCAGCCACCGTATTTAATGTGTCTTTATTTTGAAACTTATAATCTGTAAGTCTATGGAGCATGGAGATCATTATGCTCAAGAAAAAAAATGAAAAAAAATGATGAGTTTCCTTCTTTAGTTAGGGAGTGGCTCTTGAAATATAGGGAATCAAAATTGCTACACTAACTTTTTTCCAATTGATTTGAAGCTTTCAATAATTGTTGTCTGGGCTAAAGGGACAAATACAATTTTTTGGTCTCCAATCCCTGTGCCAAGTGGAACATAATGTAAAATCAAAAATTGCCCAAAAGGATCAAAAATTTAATTTTTCCCATGTTGTCATGTTTTATTATTCTATCCTAAGTCATTAGGTTCAGAGGACCCACTGCACAAAAAAAAATGATTTCCCCCCAAAAAGACTAAAAGTTGTATGTTTCTCTGATTGGCTTGAAACATACTCCTGAAAGTACCTGAGCAAAGGGAAAGGACATGGGCAAGAAATTTGAATAGGGACAAGGGCATCGAAAACTGGAAGTACAATTTTTTTTCTCAGTTGGGTTGGGACTTGTATTTGGAAGTTCTTGCTTCAAGCAGACCCAGTTTGCAATAAATAGGAAAAATAATATTGGTTGCCTGTAAATGGTATGCTAAAAAGGGCCAACTAGCTGTTTTTTATGAACTGCTTGAAATGCTAAACCATAAGCCCCCTTGCCAAGAGGATCCTAATGATTTTTTTTTTTTTTTAGTTGGGTGCATAGGCCTTTCAAGATTGCAGCCCAAAATAAAGAGCTAAAAAACTAAGATATACATCCTTTTCAGTAAAATACCAACATCACTCAAGCTGTTTAGACTGTCTGGAGTGGTCTCTCTTTAACACCTTTTTTAATATTAATTGAGGCGCCATTCCTATTTTTAGCTGAAACAAGTCCAGATTGACTACTCCCTATCAATTTTTTAATATGTCAAAGCAATATTGTACTATTATGTCATCTGGCAGCGTCTTCCATATCCTCAATAATCCCTGGTTTCCATTCCACACCTCCTTGACTCATATTATAATACTTTTATTTACATTCCTTTAATTCTTGCATGATATATCACTCAAATATTTCTTGTAGACCCCCCCCCTCTTTCTACCAAGCCCAAAGCATTTTCACTAATATTCCTAGCTGTGTGTCTAACTTTCTCTTTCAGAAACCATATGCTACTTCGCAGACTATTTTCCTAAAAGTATTCCGTCTACCTTCTACATTGTCAAATTTTAGACCTTCCACTTTCATGTTTTATTGTTATTACTACTACTACTACTACTACTACTAAAAACTCACCGCAATACCAAGCCGCCTGAGGCCAATACAGCTATGCACGCTCCTCCTTCATCCCTATATATTCAAAGCATCCCTCTTTACACCCTCCCAGGAAGTTCCCATTTCCTTTAAATCTTTCTTTATGACATCCTCCCAGTCCAGACGAAGACGACCTCCTGTCCGTTTAGCCCTAGATGGTTGGCCAAAATGGACAATCTTCGGCAATCTGTCATCGTTCATCCGCAGAAAGTGCCATAACCATCTTATTTCTTTCATTATAGCCCTACAACGCGGGATTGAACCACATTTTTCGCACAGCTTACTGTTATAAATATGGTTAGTCAGCCGGGTACCCAGATCAATCCGTAGGCAATTTCTCTGGAGAACATCTAGTGAATATTCATCTGCTTTTCGGAGCGCTCATGCTTCAGAGCAATATTTGACAACGATCATCACTATACCTTCCAATATTCTAATCTTGGTTTGCAGACTTATCTTCCTATTCTTCCAGACTTTTTTAAATGTAAAAAAAAAAAAAAAAACACCCTGAACCTTGGCTATTCTATTCTTAACATCTTCACTGCTCCCACCGTCTTTACTAATAATTAAATAAAAAAACAAGTTTTTTTTAACTGAAAGTAAGGAGCGACATTAAAACATAAAACAAACAGGAATTACTCCGTATATGAAAGTTGCTGTTCCCTCTCAACGTAGCGTTCTTTACGCTAAAGATTGACTCTGTCTCTCAATTCTACTTTTTAAAACAGTAAGTAACTTTAGCGTAAAGAGCGTTGCGTCGAGGAGGGAACAGCTCCTTTCATATACGGAGTAATTCCTGTTCGTTTTATGTTTTAATGTCGCTCCTTACTTTCAGTTAAAAAACTTGTTTTTTTTATTTAATTTCTGAACGCTTTTGAATTAATGCATGTTTTGATTTTAGCTCTCCGCACATGAATAATTAAAACCAAATTTGCATATTAATTCATTTTTTTTTTGGCTAATGGCTTTCTCATAGTTTTGATCGGATGATTTTGGGAAAAAAAAAGGTTGGTTACTTAAAAAGGTATCTAGAACTTCTAATTTTGCGAACGTTTTTATTAGTAAAATTTACTAATATTAGTAAATATATTAATATTGTTTTTTTTCTACGCTAAAGCTTAAATTTTGTCCCAATTCCTTAAGAATGACCCCTGAATCACAAAGGCCGTAGAATAAATAGTTGAAATTACTAAAATTACTTTAGCTTAAAGAGCAAGGTCTTAGAAGGAGGTGAACTCCTCGCATGTGTAATAATTTCTATTCGTTTTAAGTTTTAATGTTGTTCCTTACTTTCAGGTGTAGAAACTTTTTCATATTTATTTTTTCATTGCTCTTAAAAAAATGCTAAAAAATCCTGCTCCCCTTCATGGAAATTCTCTTCCCCCACGATAAATTCCTCCACGGAAAGTTCACCTTTTCATCTTCACTTATTCCTAACCTTAGTGACTTAGTCTTCTTAACATTAATTTTCAAACCTATTCTAGCACCCATTTCATGGGTACATTTTTTCTCAGGGGTGTATGATTTTCACCCCTGAAGCATTTCAAGAGTGAATGATTATCATTCTGGAAGTAATGTTGTGCAAAACATTACATTCGGACGTAAGCGATGATGACTGAGGGGGTGGGTGGTAGCCCCCTCACATTTGAGGGAGTGAATATGAAATGAAAAACTAACAAAAAATTAAATATATATATATATATATATATATATATATATATATATATATATATATATATATATATATATATATATATATATATATATATATATATATATATATATATATATATATATATATATATATATATATATATATATATATATATATATATGTAAAATAGCTTCCGTTCGAAGTTATTATGTTGCTTTTAACTTTTTCATTTGGAAAGACTCTTTTTAAAGATTAACTGTATGACGAAATTCAAAATTATCAAACAGTTCGTGGTAACGAACTGTAGTAAGGAGCGACCCGGCTCAATAGTAACCAAAACTCTAAAAAATGGAATTTTGATACCAATACCTACATCAAAAGAATCGCATTTTAATGCTGATTTTAAATATATAAGTTTCATCAAGTTTAGTCTTACTCATCAAAAGTTACGAGCCTGAGAAAATTTGCGTTATTTTAGAAAATAGGGGGAAACGCCCCCTAGAAGTCATAGAATCTTAACGAAAATCACACCATCAGATTCAGCGTATCAGAGAACCCTACTGTAGAAGTTTCAAGCTCCTATCTACAAAATTGTGGAATTATGTATTTTTTGCCAGAAGGCAGATCACGGATGCGTGTTTATTTGTTTTTTTGTTTTTTTTTTGTTTTTTTCCCCCAGGGGTGATCGTATCGACCCAGTTGTCCTAGAATGTTGCAAGAGGGCTCATTCTAACGGAAATGAAAAGTTCTAGTGCCTTTTTTAAGTGACAAAAAAATTGGAGGGCACCTAGGCCCCCTCCCAGGCTAATTATTTTACCAAAGTCAACGGATCAAAATTCTGAGATAGCCATTCTATTCAGCGTAGTCGAAAAACCTTATAACTATGTCTTTGGGGACGACTTACTCCCCCACAGTCCCCATGGGAGGGGCAACAAGTTACAAACTTTGACCAATGCTTACATATAGTAATGGTTATTTGGAAATGTACAGGCGTTTTCAGGAGGATTTTTTTGGTTGGGGGAGGGGTTGAGAAGAGGGGGATATGCTGGGGGAACTTTCCATCGATAATTTGTCATGGGGGAAGAAAATCTCCATGAAGGGAGCGCAGGATTTACTAGCATTATTTAAAAACACAATGAAAAAATAAATATGAAAAAGTTCTTTCAGCTGGAAGTAAGGAACAGCATTAAAACTTAAAACAAACAGAAATTATTACCCATTTGAGGGGCTCACCTCCTCCTAATACCTCGCTCTTTACGTTAAAGTATTTTTAGTAATTTCAACTATTTATTCTACGGCTTTTGTGATTCTGGGGTCATTCTTAATGAATTGGGACAAAATTTAAGCTTTAGTGTAAAGAGCGAGGATCTGACAAGGGGGCGAACCCCCTCATATATGTAATAAAAATATGAGAATACAAAAGTTCTTTACGTAAGCTAATTTATAAGTTACGTAAATCTTTTCTAATAAAGATATTCGTAAAAAATTTAAAGTTCTAGTTGCCTTTTTAATTGACCAAAAAATCGGAGGGCAACTAGGCTTCCTCCCCCGCTCTTTTTTTCTCAAAATCATTCGATCAAAATTATGAGAAAGCTATTTAGCAAAAAAAAAAAAAAAAAAAATGCAAATTTCGTTTTAATTATTCCTCTGCGGAGAACCAAAATCAAAACATGCATTGATTCAAAAACGTTCAGAAATTAAATAAAAAAAAACAAGTTTTTTTAACTGAAAGTAAGGAGCGACATTAAAACTTAAAACGAACAGAAATTACTTCGTATATGAAAGAGGCTGCTTCCTCTTCAACGCCCCGCTCTTTACGCTAAAGTTTTTTACTTTTTAAAAAGAAGAATTGAGACACAGAGTCAAACTTTAGCGTAAAGAGCGGGGCGTTGATGAGGAAGCAGCCTCTTTCATATACGAAGTAATTTCTGTTCGTTTTAAGTTTTAATGTCGCTCCTTACTTTCAGTTAAAAAAACTTGTTTTTTTTTATTTAACATGCATAAAGAAACGTAGGCATATATCAGGGCCCGATCTGGGGGGAGGCTAGAGGGGACAAGCGCCACGGGCGGCATGCCCGGTGGGCGGTAAAACAAACTTAAATTGTAATATCTTTGATCAAAAATTGTAATATTTAAAGTATTGTTTGCATGGCAGGGGGCAGCAAAGTTTACAGTTGCTCCCCCTTCTTATAAAACACCAAATCCCGTCTCTGACATATATCGTCTGGGTATCGAAAGAAAAAGCTTTGATTAATCAGGTATTTCTACGGCGTTGAATTGCCTTTTATGGAGTTTTCGTTGAATTTAGTGTGCTGGCACAGAGGGTTTAGAGGGCTGGCACAGGGACTATCATGCCATCTGGCAGCATCATCCAGATCCTCAGTAATCCTTTGTTTTTATTTCACACCCCCTTGATTCATATTATAATACTTTTCTTTACATTCATCTAATTCTTGCATGATATATCACTCGAATGTTTCTTATAGTAACCCCTACCAAACTGAAAGCATTTTCACTAATATTCCTAGCTGTGTTTCTAACTTTCCTCTCTAAGACATCATATGCTACTTCGCAGACTATTTTCCTTAAAGTATTTCATCTACCTTCTACATTGTAAAATTTTAGACCTTCCACATTCATGTTTTATTGTTCCTGGAAGGTTTTTCTCAAATTCTCACACTGGAGTTAACCAGCATCATAATTTCCTGGAAGGTAGTTACCCTTCCGAAGTTTCGGCTTTCATTAAGTATTTCACTCGTGTCTGGCTTTATCTTTAGTCTTGAGAAAATATTTGTTTGTTTGTTTACTTGACAGTAATATTGCAGCTGAGGTGTTATAAAGTCTCCTGAACCAAAGAACAAAATCTACAGTTTGTGCCTCCTCTTTTTTCCAATTATACTCTTCTTTCCTATGTTTGATGTGATTATTCCTTTTAATTTGTTTGTTTTGGGTTTCATTTATTCATTAATTTGTTCATTTTAAGTTTTTAAGTATATAACTTATTTCTAATCGTTTTAAAATTTGGTTCTTTAGGAACGTATTTTTTTATAGCTTAAAAAAAACTTATAGCTTAGCTCTACATAACACCAGAAAAAAAATGAAGAAATCACAAAATTTATTCTTTAGCCTGGAATGACAATCAAAATTTAGTCTGTAAAGATGTGGGCCTAAAGCCAAATAGCCAGCTATCGCAACATATAAAGAAAAGCAATAAGAATTAACTAAGTTTGTAGATGGTGTTTTTTTTGGTTTTCAGTTATGATCTGAATCTGACCAGAGTAATCCAATTGTTAATTGATGCCTAATATTGACTACTTGCTGAATTGGACAGGAGTAGCTCTGTTACATGTTTGGTTTGCATGTTTTTTTTTTCGGTTGTCTTAATTAAATTTTTAATTTTCTGTTTTTATCTTCTTCTCATTTTTTAATCGTTTTTTCTCTATTGATTTTAGTTTCTCTTTGTTTTTAGTCCTGACAGACCCTTGTAGATTATGCGATCAAAATATCTGTAGCATGTTTTTCTTCCGTTTCATCTTCTTCTTTTTTATCTTCTTCTAATATTTTAATCCTTTTTTCTCTATTAATTTTAGTTTCTCTTTGTTTTAAGTCCTGATAGACCTTTGTTGATTATGCAGTCAAAATATCTGTAGCATTTTATTCTTCTGTTTTTATCTTCTTCTCATATTTCAACCCTTTTTTCTCTATTAATTTTAGTTTCTCTTTGTTTTAAGTGCTGATAGACCGTTTTTGAATTATATGGTCAAAATGTCTGTGCATATTTTTCTTCTGTTTTTATCTTCTTCTCATATTTCAATCCTTTTTTCTCTATTGATGTTAGTTTCTCTTTGTTTTAAGTCCTGGCAGACCCTTGTTTTTCTTCTGTTTTTATCTTCTTCTCGTATTTTAATCCTTTTTTCTCTGTTGATTTTAGTTTTTCTCTGTTTTAAGTCCTGATAGACCATTGTTGGATATGCGGTCAAAATTTCTGTAGCACCTTATTCTTCTGTTTTTATCTTCTTCTCATATTTTAATTATTTTTCTGTATTGATTTTAGTTTCTCTTTGTTTTCTCTGTTTAAAGAGAATCTTTTCTCTGTTTAGTAGTTATTACTTGCCATTTTATTGTAAACATTGTTCTTCTTCTAGGTATAAATATTTCATTCCATTGTTTGAGATGGGATCAAGAGCAGTTGATGATAGTTCTGGCGAAGTAGCATCTGATGATGATACATCGAGTTTGCACAGTTTTTCAACAATATCATCAAATGACACAAAAGCTGTTGGTAAAAGAAAGAGAAAAGGTAGTTCGAAACCACCTCCAAAGATAGGGTATGTTTTAAAGTCCAGTGTAACTGAAGATCATGGAAAATCACTATTTGGGGTTCGATTTAACGACCATCTTAAAGACGACTCACCTAAAATATTTGCCACGGCTGGCAGCAACAGAGTTACTGTATATGAATGTTGTCCATCTGGTGCGATTAAGGTGATATGTATATTTGCAGATCCAAGCCCTGGTCCTCATGCTGAAGAATTTTTTACATGTGCGTGGTCTTTTGATAAAGAAACGGGAAGGCCAATTCTTGCAGCCGCTGGTGAAAAGGGTGTAATTCGTGTATTTAGCTTAGCAACACGAAAGTGTATCAAGAATTATATTGGTCATGGTACAGCTATTAATGAATTACAATTCCATCCCTTGTTAACTGATGTACTAATGAGTGTGTCAAAAGACTATTCAATTCGATTATGGAATATGAGATCTGATAAGCTGATTGCGGTATTAGGTGGGGTTGATGGACATAGAAGTGAAGCAATCAGTGCGGATTTTAGTAGGGATGGGAGATGGATTGTTTCTGGAGGGATGGACCACTCATTGAAGATTTGGGATATTGGGAGTGAGTTAATGAAAGGAGCCCTTTGGGATTCAGCTAAACTAAATAATAAACATTATAAGACAGTTCAGGTTAACTTCCCTGTTTTCTCTACTAGGGATATACATAGGAACTATGTGGACTGTGTTCGTTGGATTGGCGATTTTGTGGCTTCAAAAGCATGTGAAAATGAGATTGTCCTTTGGAAACCAGGGAAAATTAACAGCTCTGAAATTAAAGGCTCACAAATTAGTAAACTTCATGTTTTAACTGTTGCCGACTGTGAGCTGTGGTATATCAGGTTTGGTTTGAATGTAAATAATAAAGTGCTCGCACTTGGGAATCAATTTGGCAAAACTTATGTATGGGATCTAGATATTGACAATTTGATGGAGGCTAAACATGTTCTACTATCACATCCGAAGTGTAACACTGCAGTGAGACAAACTGCTATATCACGTGATGGTTCAGTTATTATTTGTGTTTGTGATGATCAAACGATTTGGAGATGGGATAAAATCAAGGATGAAGATGATAGTGTTAATGATGATTCTCCAGATCTTTTGCGCTAAACTTTTATTATTAATTCATGTTAGTCATGTCTTTTTTCACTGTCATTTTTAATATATATATAAAAATAAAGATGCATTTTATTATTGTAGCTTTTTTTTCAAATTTATGGCCCTGCAAAGGGGCCATAACTCTAACAGTATTCGTATTTCAATTTTTTTTATTTATTTTTTTTGTCATTTTAAATAACTGTACCTTTTAAATTGTATAAAACAAGTTCCTTATCGTCCCATTTCCAAACATAATGATATGCATGGAAAACAGAACAGTCAATTTTTGTATACAAGGAAGGGGTTTAAGACCTTTCCAGGAAGTATTTGAAGGCTTTTTAAGAGCCTTGGACAAAAAATTCTTTAATTTGCGCGATAATTCTGGCATAAAATGCACTTTTCTCATAAAAGACTTTTCTTTAAATAGAGTTACCTCAAACAATAATTTTTTTTTTTGATTTAGGCATGGGAGAGACAGAGAGAGGAATTGTCTTTCACCTTAAGTTTCCTGTCCATATTTTTTTGATAAATTTTTTATTCCTTGAAAAATTTACATGGACGAAAACTGGCATGGCTACATCCAGAAAAAGAATTAGTTTCCTTAATGCCCCCCAAACCCTGTCGAATTACGTAAATATGTTTGAGATACTTACAAATTTTCAACTATTTTTAATTCTTTTGCTAGTGAGGGCAAGGGACAATAAGACTATATGCAATTAAAAGCTTTTAATAGTTGGAGGTGCTACTAGCATTTTTTTGGTAAGAGGAAGGTGGTGGTGACAAGTGTACATCACTAGAGATAAGGGGGCTACAGCCTTTTTGGTCTATATCCAAACTCTAATTCTGATTATTAGCTCATCATAAGTGGTTAGCCTATGTGTGGTGCTTGGATTTTCAAAAAGTTCGAATTTTTCCCGAGTTGAATAATAACTGTCTTAAGGTTCTTTTTTATTCAAGCCAACAAGTATCTAATTTTTTCCAGGTTTTAACTATAAAGGTAAAGTAAACTATGGACAAGGAATGCTACAATATAAGCGTGATGTCGAAATTATGATGCTGTAGAAACGCTAAGTTTGTTCTCTTATGAACTAATTGAAGAAATATAGAAAATGGACCATGCCAATCGACTTGACTTGAAAATTTGGCTCAGAGAATGTTTTTAACTTAAATTACTATCTTCTTTAACTAGTCCATTTATCATAAATCACTTAATAATACGATATTTTATGTGTCTTGTTAATAATTTATGTCTTCCTTGGGTGAATGCAATACCCTCTTACCCTCCCTTATGGGGAATATAAGAGGGCAGTATACAAACCAGTACACTACATTCACGAAGTAACTGCACATTCTTTACCATAAGATTTGAACACAAGAAAATTTTCCTTGTAAATACAACCTTGTAATTCAAAAAAGGAGGATAGAACAATGAATAAATTCTTTTTAAGACGTCAAATAAAGGAAGAAGGAGGATGTAGTTCCTTGTGCAAAAGAAGTAGATAGAAAATAAATAAAGTTTATAAATTTTACTTTGAAGACAAATTTATTAAAATGAAGTCTTGCTACAACGCCAAATACAGGAGGATGTAGCTCCCCTTAGGAAAGAAGGAGAATATAACAATAAATTAATTCTTGCAAAGATGTCCAAATAAAGGTGGAAGGAGGCTTTATCTCCTTTTGTAAAAGAAGGAGATATAAAAATAAATAAAGTTTTGCTAAGATGCCCAAATAAAGGTGGAAGGAGGATTTACCTCCTTTTGTAAAAGAAGGAGATAGAAAAATAAATAAAGTCTTGCTACAACGCCAAATATAGGAGGATGTAGCTCCTTTTAGAAACGTAGGAGGATAGAACAATAAATAAATTCTTGCTAAGATGCCCAAATAATGGGGGAAGGAGGATGTAGCTCCTTCTACAAAAACAAGGATAAATTCTTGCTAAGACGTCAGATAAAAGATAATTTTAATGTGATCACGGAAAAGTATATAAATAAAAGATGTATAAAAGTCGGGAAAAATATAGTCGTAAAGTACGTAAAACTCTTACAATGTTGAAATACATACAAATTGTAGATATTAATCTCTAAGTCTATTCAGTTTTTGTAATATTTGTTCTTTTTGCAGCTAGTCCTGTTCGCCATTTAGGTGCAGGTTAATTGTGATTGGCTACTCATTTTATTTTATACTGTATTAAATCATTTTTATAATTAAATGTCTGTACATAGGGTTAAGGTCACTCACCCAAGTCTATATTTAAAGATGTATTATTATTATTTAAATTCTGTTTAATTTCAATTGTTTTATGGACAATTTGTGGACACTTATCTGTGAACACGCTTAACATTATGTACAGAAATTTAATTGCAAAAATAGTTTAATCTGGTATAAAATATAAGCAGTGACCAATAAGAATGAACCTGTATCCAAAAGGCGTACAAGGCTTCCTGTAAAAAGAGCGAATATTGGAATAAGGAAATAAAGCTCAAATTTTTAATCAATACAAATAGCAAGAATCAATGACCTTTCTTTGCAAGTCTTGGCTGAACCCTTGTGAGGTAAATGTAATGATGGTATATATATATATATATATATATATATATATATATATATATATATATATATATATATATATATATATATATATATATATATATATATATATATATATATATATATATATATATATATATATATATATATATATATATATATATATATATACATATATATGCGTTATGTGTATTGAATATTATTTACTGTTTTCAGAAAATTCCTCATTGTCTTCTTATATTTTATACTTTTTATTTTTACGGTTCGCCATGGCAACGCTTACTAAAATGCAATTCAGTCCTAAATACTCTAAAATTTTGAAACAATATAAAAAAAATCTTGAATGACTGAGGTGGCATGAATAGACTTAGGTGGATCCGGGGGGGGGATTATTTCCGTTTTGATGTTCTTGGTATTCTAAGGAACCATTCCGCACTCAATGTTTATTTGGTATGATCAGAATTTACTACTGGAATAAGTTTTTCTCTAATTAACATGAGTAAACTTAGTTCCTTAAAAAAATGTAGATAGTCACGAATCATGAAGAATGACGATATTTTAATAAAACTACTTTCTTTGTATAATTTTTGTGCACTTTCAAATGTAGGTATACTTTAAACGTCTATACCTTCTCCTAGCCTGTAATAGCCCTTCAGAATAAAACCTCAGTGGGTATTTCGCTCACAATTCATCAATTGTCTCCAGAGAAATTAAAATGTATAAAAGATTTGAAGTACTGAGGACAGTAAGAATGTAATCTGTGTTGATTGGTTAAATGTAAACATACACAAGCAAATATATCTTTAGAAATTAAGAAAAATTGGAACTCAACTGTTAATGAAGGAGGTCTCAATATGGAGTTTATGCAATTTTAGTTTAAGTGGACACCAAACTTGAAAAAAAAAGAAATGTGGGTGAGAAATTTACAAAAATAACACGGACTAGACAGCACCAAACAGCTTAAAAATATATAGTTTCTTAGAAATGAACAGCTTCTTAGAATAGAAAATGAAGTTTTCCTTCGAAGGAATAGTTGTGTTTGGGAATAAACAGGCGTTATTGCTTGGCTTTATGCGGACGAAAGATCTATTAAATTTAATTTTTTAGCGTTTATTGCGACTTGGAAAGCAGATCCTCAATCACTTTCTACGTGTTTCCGTAGCCGAAAACGGACAGGAACAAATTTCCGTTTGGGTTTTTACGACTTGGAAACGTTTTCTGCTTTTTCGGAAAGAGAATCCAGACAGGCGTGGAAAGTGTACCTGGAAACCAAATTTCTGGCGTAATTTTCAAAAAGACAGGAAAACGTGGCTACATTTGTGAAAGAAAATTTTGTGGCGGAAAGAATGACGATCAGTTCCTTTTCAAAAGTGAAGGTAAACTAGATAGCCCTGAAACTTCCGCTTTCCAGATGGTTTTTAAAAACCGGTTTTCGAGATGTGTGATCGAGTAGAAAAGTATTTTCATGAATCTCGTGAAAACCTCCGTTAACTAATTGTATTTATTTATTTTCAATGTTCAACATGGCAACGAACTCCTTCCTTAGCCTGTATTAATCAGTTTAGGCTGGGAAATCTTATTCCATTTAGTAGTTGAAATTAATGAGTAAAATTACAGCCTGTTTTCGTTCGACGGAAATGACCTTAAATCTTATAAGGAAGAAGAGGAAGTCTTAATTCAAGCTCTATAGATTAAGAAAACTTTAAGGGAAGAGTTTAACAGTACTTCTTTCAAAAATATTCAAGTTAATCATTATAATTTGACTCATTACACAAAAATAGACTTTTAAAATAGATGACTGTCGTATTCACGCCAAATATTCGAATTTCTGCTAAGAATAAGTAAATAAGAATAATAAGAATTTCTGCTAAGAATAAGTTAATAAATTAAGTAAATATTGATAAGTTAAATTACTAATTAAACAAAAATTGATTAATCAATTAATAAATAAAAGAAATTATAGCTTTACCTTGAAAAATATTCTGAGGAAAAATATTCCTCAGAATAGATAGCACTGTCGTATTAGTAGTAAATTTCAATTTACATTAAATTTAAATTTCAATTTAAAGTAAATTTAAAGTAATAGTAAATTTAAAGTAAAGTAAATTTCAATTTAAATTTCAATTACATAAATTTCAAATCGCCTGCTTTAACTCAAAGAGCGGTATGTTGTAAAGTAGCGATCGACAAAACTAAAAAATATGTTTTGGGTTTTTAGCTATTCCTGATGAATAATCCTTTTTTCCTTTTAACTCAGTAGAATCATAAATAAATTACTACGCAAAGTGAAAGATCACAGAAGACATTTAATCAATATGATCTTCTATGCAGGAATTCATCTACGGTTAATGCCATATCGAAAACTTTTATTCTATAGGAGACATATTCGGTTGAAATATTTGAATAGCTAAATGTGGTTTTTTCCACCTCCTTGGATGTTATATTGAGCCAGAACAATCATGGGTGCCGCCAGAAAACATCTCAGGCAGGGAAAGTGCTACCAGGAGTTCTGTTTTTGCAAAAATTCAAATGGGAGCGAAAAAAGGTCACTTTCTTCTTTTGATATTTTATGAATAAATTTTTTATGGAGGGAAAAATCGCTTCTCTTAGTTTGTCCCTGGTGGCATCCATCAAAAGACTTAGGCGTGCGCAAAATTTGGCGGAAAATTACATTTGTGGTCCCATACTGACTAAGGAATCCCAGACTGCATCTCCCGTGATACTACTCAGGACTTTTGAAAACAATTTTTTTTTATGGAATTTTAGTTATTTAGATCATTGGATCGGGGGTAAATATTCTGTCAAATTCAAAAATAGAGTGAGATTTTTTTTTAGTACCAGCATAGCTGTGCCGCGTCTTAAAGGCGTTTTGGGTCTCTACAGTTAGAAACTTTAAACTTAAAAAATAATTTTCTTGAACAATAACACCTTAAATTCCAGCTGTAACGTTTTCTAAATGGGTACTGGTGTATGATTTACTTGTTCTGTGTTATCATGCAGCATAACGTTCAGTCCGGATGGGAAGATGTTTGGGGAGTTGTGTGACTTCTGTTGGGTGCCCTAAGGGTCTCCAAGAGCACAGAGGATATGAGCACAAGAGCACAGTCTAATATTATTGTTTGCTATGTATATGTGCTTGCCTAAACTAGAATTAATTTGGATATTAAGAACTTAGAATAATGATACCTTGATTTGGTGTTAAAAAGTGTAACAAGGTTTCCCAAAATAACTTAAATGGCAAAATCGAATATTTCGTCAAATTTATGTTTAGAAGTTAGCCCCTTAAATGAAATGCGTTCAATTAACACTTTAATGTTTGGCTGTAATCAGGTAGATTGTCTTATTTTCCCAAAGTAGCATATTTTAAATCTTTAAAAATCTAAAAGTAGCTGGAATTCGGTATTTTGATTTCTGATTTTTACGCTTAAATTTGATCTTCTGTCCAAATTCTTCAGCAAAGATTCTTGAAACACAAGGGTCGTTTTATTAGAATAATGAGCCTTTTAAAAGTTAAAAAAAATTGCGTAAAGAGCGAGGTGTCAAGGAGGGTGAAGCCTCCCCATACACTTAATAGTTTCTATTCATTTTAAGTTTTGATGTTGGTCCTTACTTTCAATTGGAAAAAAAATTTTTTTTTTATTTCATAGGAGAATAAAATGGTCTCAAGTTGAACAAGTAAATGCATTAAATAGATCTATGTTTCTAATTTAAACCCTGCACTTAAGTTTTACACTTTAACTGACTTATTACTGATAGTCATTTTCATTATTGCACTAAAACATTCAAAATACTTTCATATTTCACGTTTTTCGTCCCTAACAATTTTACCACTACTAATAACTCATCGCAATGCTTTAGCAGAAGGTACCTATTTCCAAAAATGAGGTGGAAGAGAAAACATATTTCCCTATTTATTCCACAAAATTACCAACATAAGGGTAATTTTTTTTTACGGAAAATGCTATAGAAGTGCATTTTTCATAATCTATGGCGAGGGGCAAAATCTAAGGGGAGTAATTTTTTTTTTCGATTTATTCAATGAAAATACCAACAAAACATATTCTTCAATGAAAGTTCTACAAAAAGGTATTTTCCACAATTTATGGAGAGGGGCAAAAATCTAAGGGGAGTATTTTACTAAGAGGTATTTTTCAATGAAAATACTACAAAAGGATAATTTTAAAATCTAAGGAAAGGGAGCAAAAAATTTATTTGGAGTGCTTTTTTTCGATTTATTCAACGAAAACGACAAAAGACATATTTAAGTGAAAATTCTAAAAAACAGGTATTTTTCAAAGCCTAGGGGAGTAATTTTTTTCATTAGTTCAATGAACATACTGAAAAAGAGGTATTTTTCAATAAAAACGCTAAAAAAAGGATTTTCAGAAGTCCTTTTTTTAGCATTTTCATTGTAAAATACCTTTTTTATAGTAAGTTCATTGAACTAATTAAAAAAATTACTCCTCTGGGTTTTGAAAAATACCTGTTTTTTACATTTTTACAGCCTTTTTAGCATTCTTTACAGCTAAACATTAAAGTATTAATTGAATGCATTTAATTTAATAGGCTAACTTCTGAATATCACTTTGACAAACATCATATATATATATATATATATATATATATATATATATATATATGTATATATATATATATATATATATATATATATATATATATATATATATATATATATATATATATATATATATAATTCGTTAATATTATATCGTTAATATATAATAGTTAACAGACTAACTTATAAATATCACTTTGACAAAAATTTGGCTCTACCTTTTGAAATATTGTTGGAAACCTTGTTACTATTTTTAGCACCAAATTCACGCCTTAGCTCAGCACTGACGAATAGACTGTATCCACAAATAATATATATGTTACCGTGAATCTTCGAAATCTGGTTAATGTCGACATTCACTGGTCAATGTTCGAAATTCCTTTTTCTCTACTTGGATTCAACTAGCTTTGTCCGTCAGCCTTTTCAGCATTAAATAAAAAAAAACTAATTTTTTTAGCTGAAAGTAAGGAGCGACATTGAAACTTAAAACGAACAGAAATTACTCCGTATATGAAATGGGTTGTCCCCTCCGCAACCCCTCGCTCTTTGCGCTAAAGCTTTTAATTGTTTTAAAAAGTAGAATTGTGGCAAAGAGTCAAACTTTAGCGTAAAGAGCGAGGGATTGCGGAGGGGACAACCCATTTCATATACGGAGTAATTTCTGTTCGTTTTAAGTTTCAATGTCGCTCCTTACTTTCAGCTAAAAAAATTAGTTTTTTTTTATTTAATTTCTGAACGTTTTTGAATTAATGCATGTTTGGTTTTGGCTCTCCACACATAAATTATGAAATTTGTATATTAATTCTTTTTTTGGCTAAATGGCTTTCTCTTAGTTTTGATCAGACGATTTTGAGAAATAAGGGGTGGAGAAGGAGGCCTAGTTGCCCTCCAATTTTCGGTTACTTAAAAAGGCAACTAGAACTTTTAATTTTTAATGAACGTTTTTATTAGTAAAAAATATACGTAACTTAAGAATTAACTTACGTAACAAACTTTCATAACCTTATATTTTTATTATGTATACGAGGGGGTTTGTACCCTCGTTAATACCTCGCTCTTTACACTAAATCGTAAGTTTTGTCCCAATTCTTTAAGAATCACCCCTGAATCAGAAAGGCCGTAGAATAACTAGTTAAAATTACTAAAAATACTTTAGCATAAAGAGCAAGGTATTTTTCTCCTCCTAAATACCTCGCTCTTTATGCTAAAGTATTTTTATAACCCCTCATATGCGTAATAATCTCTGTTCGTTTTCAGTTTCATTGCTACTTCTTCCTTTCATTTGAAAAAAATTTTTCATGTTTATTTTTCATTGTTTTCTTATAGTAATGCTAGAGAATCCTGCGCCCTTTTCATTGAATTTTTCTTTCCCCATGACAGATTCCTCCAAGGAAAGATCCTCCAACATAGCCTTCTCTCCTCAGCCCCACCCCCAAACAAAATAAAATCCCCCTGAAAACGTCTGTACACTTCCCAATAAACATTACTATATATAAACACTGGTCAAAGTTTGTAGCTTGCAGCCCCTCCCCCAGGGATTGTGGGGGAGTAAGTCATCCCCAAAGACAAAGTTATTATGTTTTTCGACTATGTTGAACAAAATGGCTATCTCAAAATTTTGATCCGTTGACTTTGGGAAAAAAATGAGCGTTGGAGGGGGCCTAGATGCCCTCCAATTTTTTTGGTCACTTAAAAAGGGCACTAGAACTTTTCATTTCCGTTAGAATGAGCCCTCTTGCGACATTCTAAGACCATTTGGTCGATACGATGACCCCTGGGGAAAAGAAAAAAAAACAAAAACAAAAAAAAAAACAAACAAATAAACACGCGCCCGTGATTTGTCTTCTGGCAAAAAATACAAAATTCCACATTTTTGTAGATAGGAGCTTGAAAATTCTACAGTAGGGTTCTCTGATACGCTGAATCTGATGGTGTCATTTTCGTTAAGATCCTACGACTTTTAGGGGGTTTTCCCCCCTATTTTCCTAAATAAGGCAAATTTTCTCAGGCTCGTAACTTTTGATGGGTAAGAATAAACTTGATGAAACTTATATATTAAAAATCAGCATTTAAATGCGATTCTTTTGATGTAGCTATTGATATCAAAATTCAATTTTTTAGAGTTTTGGTTACTATGGAGCCGGGTCGCTCCTTACTACAGTTCGTTACCACGAACTGTTTGATTATGTAAGCTATTAAATAAAAAACAAACAAGTTTTTTCAACTGAAAGTAAGCAGCGACATTAAAACTGAAAACGAAGTTTTAATGTTCCATATACGAAAGGGGCTGTTCCCTCCTAAACGCCCCGCTCTTTACGCTAAAGTTTGACCCTTTCTCACAACTCTACTTTTTAAAGCAATAAAAAAAAAACTTTTCGTAAACAGTGGGGTGTTTAGGAGGGAATAGCCCCTTTCATATACGGAGAAATGTTTTGATTAATACATGTTTTGATTTTGGCTCTCCGCACATAAATGATCAAAACGAAACTTGCATTTAATTATTTGTGGATAGTGGCTATCTCATAGTTTTGATTGGGCGATTTTGAAAAAAAGGGGTGGTGTAGGAGGCCTATTTCCCCTCCAATTTTTCAGTTACTTAAAAAGGCAGCTAGAACTTTTAATTTTTTTTACGAACTTTTTTAGTAATAACTATACGTAACTTACGAGCTAGCTTACGTAACGTATATGAGAGGGTTCACCCCTTGTCAATACCTCGCTCTTTACACTAAAGCTTAAGTTTTATCCCAATTCTTTAAGAATGACCCCTAAATCACAAAGGTCGTAGAATAAATAGTTGAAAAAAAAAACTTTAGCGTACAGATGGAGGTATTTAGGAGGAGATGAACCTCCTCATAACGTAATAATTTCTGTTCGTTTTAAGTTTTAATGCTGCTCCTTACATCCAGTTGAAAACGCTTTTTCATATTTATTTTTCCATTGTTTTTTTAAGAATGCTAGACAATCCTGCGCCCCCTTCATGGAATTTTTCTTCCCCCATGATAAATTGTCCAAAGATCATCCCACATAACCCCCTCCCCCAACCTGTAAAAACGCCCCTGAAAACGTTTTTACACTTCCCAATAACCATTTCTATATATTTAAACAGTGGTCAAAGTTTGTGACTTGCAGCCCCTCCCCCGGGAACTTTGAGGGATTAAGTCATCCTTAAAGAAATAGTTAACCAACGCTATATGTAAACAGTGAACAAAGTTCACAACTTTCATCCCTTCCCTCCGGGGCTGTGGGGGATTAAGTCATTCTGAAAGATAGAGTTATTAGATTTTTCGACTATGCTGAACAAAACGGCCATCTCAAAATTTTGATCGGGTGACTTTAGGAAAAAAGCTGTACAGAAGGGTTCTTTGATGCGCTGAATATAATGGTGTGATTTCATATTAAGATCCTATGACTTTTAGGGGGTGTTTCCCCTTTTCCAAAAATAAGGCAAATATTCCTAGGTTTACCAAGTATTAACCATTTCCTTCAGTGGAATAACTTTGTTCCTCGCTTAAATTGCTAATTACATTGCTGAAAAACTGATAGTGTGAAATGGTAATTTCAACTATTAGCTACAAATTCTAAAAAAAATGCAGAATATAACATATTTTTGCAAGCTTAAATGCGAGGTGTTGCCCATTTCCAACAGCTGTGTACGTCCAGGAGCTCGTGCCATGCATATCTGAAGTAAGCCATGCGCGGTGTGAAGAGATCTGACCTGGCAGATGCGTGCTCCACGTGGCTGTACAGATAGCACCACAGATCTACACCAGATTGTTGAGAGTCGGCTACCCCTTGTTTAAATGTCAAGTAATGTTTTGGTTAAAGAAAATGTTTTTATAGAATATTGTCTTACTTGATCTTTATAAAGTTTCTTTTTCAAATATTGACATACTAACTCCATCGGCCAAATTTAGGAATATCATGCGATTCAAAATACAATAAACTAGTCGGTCGTCAAGATAAAAATTCCTGTTTTACAAAATGTATTATTTTTCTGAATTAATCTAAAGAACGTAGAAACGCATGTGTTTTACAAAGTTGATCAAGAACATAGAAACTTTTAGCTATAATTTGAATTCGTAATTCAAAAGGTGTATTATGTAACACCTTTTGTCAAAGTTAGTTGACAAAATTATATTCTAATTATAATATATAGATATTCTATAGATATTCTAATTATAATGTCTATCTATAATTGGATCTTTTTTTTAAATTTAGGTTCATTTTATTGTATCCAGGATTCCCAAGACCATCTTCCTTTTTTAAACAATTGCTTGTTCATAATCAAACAGTTAATCAAACAGTAGCAAGGAGCGACCCGGCTCAATTGTAACCTAAACTCTAAACGGACATTTTCAGTGGGATTTTTTTATGGTTTGGGAGGGAGAGTTGAGGTGGGGGGGTTACGCGGGAGGATCTTTCCATGGAAAAACTTCTCGTGGGGGAAGATACTTTAGTCTCTTCCCCCTGAATTATTTTCTCCCCCCTGAAGTATTTATCCCCCTCTGAAGTATTTTTAGTAATTTCAACTATTTATTCTACGGCCTTTGTGATTCAAGGGTTATTCTTAAGGAATTGGGACAGAATGTAAGCGTCGAGGTATCGACGAGGGGTGAACTCCCTCATATACGCAATAAAAATATACGAATATAGAAGTTCGTTACGTAAGTTAATTCGTAAATTACGTATATTTTTTACTAATGAAAATGTTCGTAAAACAATTAAAAGTTCTAGCTTCCTTTTTAAGTAATCAAAAAATTAGAGGGCAGCTAGGCTTCCTCCCTCTCTCCTTTTTTCTCAAAATCTTACGATTAAAACTTTGAGAAAGCCATTTAGCCAAAAAGAAAATTAATATGCAAATTTTGTTTTAATTATTTATGTGCGGAGAGCCAAGATCAAAACATGCATGAATTAAAAAACGTCCAGAAACTAAATAAAAAAAACAAGTTTTTTAAATGAAAGCAAGGAGCGACATTACAACTTAGAACGAACAGAAATTACTCCGTATATGAAAAGGGCTTTTCTTCCTCAACGCCCCGCTCTTTACGCTAATTTTTTTTCCTTTTTAAAAAAGTAGAGCTAAGAGAAAGAGTCAAACTTTAGCTTACAGAGGGAGGCGTTGAGGAAGAAAAGCCCCTTTCATATACGGAGTAATTTCTATTCGTTTTAAGTTGTAATGTCGCTCCTTACTTTCATTTGAAAAAACTTGTGTTTTTTATTTAATAGTAAAAAAAGATCCTAAACACATTTTTCAGTATTTCCGCTCTCTTTTGAAATGTACAGTGTGCTATACACCCCCTTTTGGATTGTTGTGAACGAAATGGCCAAAGCATAATCAATGCCTAAAGTTACACAAGTTTACACTTGCAAAAGCCGAGCTTAGCTAAGTCTTGTCCCCGCCTCCACTGTAAGTGAAAATGAAGCCTAATGCCTAAGGGAAATACCCCTTCGTTCCCCTCCTCAGAATAAAAATCATGTTTCACACCAGCTTTGTGTGTGTGTGTTTTTTTTTGTATGTGGATTCAATTTTATCCGAATTGTTTTTTTAGCTTTTGAATTTGTTGAAGTTAATTGGGTCTAAGCAGTAAAATTTAATTAATTATTTGTTGGTAGACTCGGTATTTCTAGTTTTAAAGTACACTCATGGTCATTTTACTAACGAATATTTTTGTTGATTTAAAAAAGTTTTTGTTCAGTTTTTCTTTTGTTTGATTTTATTCATCTTTTATTTTTGGTATTTTATTCGTGGTCCATCGATTTTTTTATCTATTTATTTAATCTATGCTAATTTATTATTTATGACGTTGAGGAATATATATGGCCTGAGCATTGAAAAGACTGCCATCTGTTTTGTGTACCTTAAAACAGTCTTAAAATAAAATTATGGATTATTTATAACTTGTGGCTTGGCTATGGAGACTTTCCAGTTATTACAGAATTTTCTGAAACAGTTGTAGAGGCGTAACCTTGTTCATAGCCACTCTTTCCCGACTTTTATTGGACTTAATCATAACAGAACCGTCCCCTCATGAGGTCCCTCCGTTTGGCTATCTAATTCCTCGGCTAAATTATTCACAATCACATGTCCACTATTTAAGGTTTGCATCACTTGTAGTTTCACACTTTCATTCAGCATGGAATCAGCAACTGAAAAAAAAAAGAATTAGTTAACTTTGTGGACATATTCTCACACTTTATTAAAGTGGAATTATGAAAACAGAAGGAATTCTAAAAAAAAAGGGCAGAATATGAACTTTATTGAATTAGATAAAAAAAAAACAAGTTTTCTGACCTGAAAGTAGGGAACAACATTGAACTTAAAGTGAAAGGAAATTATTCCGCGTCTGAGGGGGACTACCCTTTCAACAACCCTCGCTCTTTGCGCTAAAGCTTGATTCTTTGTCATAATTTTATAGAAAGACTGCTCATTTTATGAGCTGCTCATCTTATAGAAAGACTGATAATTTTATTAGAAAGACTGCTCAAGCACAAGGATTATTGAATTTGTATGAGAAGTATTCTTAAAGAACTTTAAGACTTTAGTTTAAAGAGCGAGGAGTGAGGATGGTGCAGTCCCATCGTATATGGGATAGATTTTGTTTGTTTTAAGTTTTAATGTTGCTTCTTACTTACAGTTGAAAAAACTTCTTTTTTTAATTCATTTCTAGACCATCTAATATATTAACAATCTTGTTTTAATAAAATATGTGTGACTCATTTTGAAGCTAAATACATTAACTCCAAATTCAAAATTTTGAGATTTCATTGTTTTTAAGATCATGCCAGAAAATCTTCTCCCCCCAGTATACTATTTCTCCTGGAAAAATACACCCAGGAACTTTCATCTCCATGGAAAATCCCTCCTCCCTGCAAAAAAATTATTCCGAAAAAGTTTGGTTTATTTCCTAATAGCAAATACTATATGTGAGCAATATGGGCAAACTGTGTAGCTTATAACCAAATCTCCAGGGACTTTCGAGGGTCATTTCGCTACCAAAAACGTTGTTATTGGACCTTTCAAATATGCTTGGTTAAATAGTAATCTTATAATTTTTTTTTGGGGAATAATGGAGATAGAAGGGGGGCTAGGTGCCTCCGAATCATTTTGGTCACTTGAAAAAGCCCTAGAACTTTTTATTTCCGTTCATAAAAATACAGAGTTCCATATTGTTGTAGATAGGAGCTTGAAACATCTATACTAGAGTTCTCGGATATGCTTAATTTAATGGTGCAAATTTCATTAAGATTGCTTGACTTTTTGGGGATTTTTCAACCCTCTTTCGGAAATTAGGCAAATTTTTGATGTATCTATTGTTATAAAAAATTCAATTTTTCTTAGTTTCGCTTACTATTGGGCGGAGTTGCAGTTCAATGATTGGTTAAGTAAAAACTTAGACAAATATGTATATCTTAAAAACTACTAATTACATTTTTAAAGAAGAAGACTTCTATATTCAGCTATGGAGTTTTTGATAATAGCAGCGGGCAGGAGCGAGCCCAACGATAAATTTGGAGGGATATAGATATTTTGACTGAGGAATAGAAGTACTGGTTGAAAAGGAAAAATGAAATTTTTGGAATTGAATCTACATTCTTTATTGAGACAGCACTTTAACTATGTCATTACAAAATAATATCATCTGTTGCCATCTGTTGTGGGATAGTTTCACCAAAACGTCTTCTACATTGACTGAAACATGCCTGTTTATGGATAATAAGGCAAACCCATTAAGCCGTTCCTGACCTGAGGCACTCCTCGTATAAGATTTTACTTTTCTCAGGGTAGTAAAAGAACGTATTTTTAATTTCCATTTCAAAATGATTGACGACTAATTAACAAACAGGGGCGTAGACTTCTATATAAACATGAAAAAGCACGCGCATGATTTAAATTAAATTCAAGAATTTTAGGAGTTTAAGATGGTAACGGCACGTGGCTTACTTGGCAGCCGCCTGGCATTGCTCCCAACTGCATTTTCACAAAATACAAATTCTCGTGTGAAGTTCATCACACAGTACCTACTCGTTGTGACTATATTGCTGTACATCAATGGGAATAACATCCATAATGAATTTGGTTAGCTTTTAAGACAGTTACAGGATACATTTCCCAAATTTCGGAGGGGGAGGGGTGTATCCATGTTATTCCCCCCTACCTGGGTTCGCCCCTGGCTGTGAGCATCAAATTTTAAGAAAAGAAACCTGGGCGCGAATCAGAAACCTACAACCTAAAAATGTAATAGATATTTTTTTTTGCAATCTAACCTATTGTTGATTCTTAAATTCTTACGGGCAAAAGCGTCATCGAGTTCAACGCGGCAACATTGACTAAAATGAAGTACTGCCGGAAAAATTAACGACTCAAATTTCTCAAATTAACGACTGTTTATAGGAAATTACATATGTATCGTGGAAGTTACTTTACTCTTTTCCATTACGTAATTAAGAATAGCCAATAGGAAATGACTTCTTTTTTTTACTTTAGTGCTGATAAATGATAATTGTCTTGTTCCTGTTCCTACATGGAAAGAAGTATCCTCTTAAACAAAATATGACATAGTTCCCCTGTTTGTTTTACTGATTGAAACCCATAGTCAAATTTACTATGTTTGTTTGTTTACAATTCGAGTTTTGTCCATCACAACTATATTTCAAAAGTTCTTGCTGTACTTTGTATCTTATGCCACTAGTTGGAAAATAAATAACAATAAAAGGAGTATTAGCCTAAAAAAGTGAATAAAACAATACATTCTTGTACTTCTTAATTGTTTACACTAAAATAAATTATTATAGATAAAAAATATAAAAAATTACCAATAAATAAAATAAATAATATAAAATAAGATATATAAATAAATATCAAATAAATAAACATATAAAAACAAAAAGTTATTTTAATATTGTATTTCTGGAGTTTGTTCTTACCTTCTGCTTCAATAGATTTGTGACTTGATAGTAGTGCCGGCCCTGAAAGAATGACGGAGTTTTAAAATTAATTGGTGGATTATTAAAAGATTCCCAAAATTGTTTACCCCTCAGTAGGGCATTAGATAGGTTTCTTTGGAACAACTTTATTTGGTACTGCGTACGCGCATCCATCTATAATCTTCTCCTTAAAGGAATTATTTACCAAACCCATCTGGATATTTACCAAAGTCTCTATCAGTATATGTAAGTTCTTTTTGGTATTTCACTACGAAAAAAAAAAGAAAGTGATAAGATTGAACAGTTTCCGAAGAGACTACTACAAATCATCTACGGAGATTCCCACTTGCCTTACTCTTTTGGTGGAAAAGCATTTGAAGTTGACCCCCTTTTTGTCCGTCGTGACAAACTTTGCCTGAAATTTGGCTGAACCCTCCTCCTCAACCCAAGATTTTTTCTCTTAGATCCTAACTCCTTAGGGAAGCGACTGTAAAAGTTCCAAAACTGACACCGGTTTACTCCAGGTCGCGGCGTTATTCTCAAAGCATTTTGGAAAGTTTTGTTAGTGTTTTTTTACAATTCGTAGCTTATGCATTTTGACAAATGCGCTCTAACTTTTGCGCTCGTTGACAAATTTTTTTTTTGTGATGAATTTTAAATATTGAAGTATTTTCTATTTTATAACTTATTGACAGACAAAAATATATCATGCTTAGTATATGCCTATGAGAGTGTATCTTACAATAAATAATTTGACTCGTTAACCGAAAAGTTCAACATTACATACAACCTAGCAATGGAACTGGCTAAGCGACTGGTGCTAGACCCCCCCCAAAAATATGCCTCCAAAAAATGTTGTATAGCCTACATTGAAGAATTAAATATTTCCGTAGCCCCTCCCGTCTTTAAAATAAACTTGGCCCCTGAAACTAACACTTTTGTTACATCAATATATTTAATCTTTTCTTCATCTGTGTACTACAATTTCCTCAATAGCTTTGGTGTACACAAACTAGTTTCTATCATAGCCCCTTGATTAGGGTCATCTAGCAATTTCTTAGAAAAATAATTGTTTTTGATGACTTTCAAATTTGGCAAGTTTTTCAGAACTCTTTTAAAAAACAAATGAAACTTTATGATAACAAGATCAAAGGACATCTTTATTTACGTCATTTTTAGAAAGTTCTATTTTCCCAATGATAAGATAAAATCAAATCATGTATACTTAACAAATAAGTTATGTAGTTTTTGTTCAAGTTATATGTATTTACAAAGCAACATAATAAAGGTGTGTGGTGTGAACTGAAATATGTTCAACAAACAGTGGATAATTTCAATAATTCTGATTGCATATATACAACAAAGCTTGTGCTCACTTGCGTTATTTTGCTATTGGGGATCCTGGGCCACATATAGAGCCAGCCTAGGAGCCTTTGGTGTTGACCAAATAGACCCGACATTGTGCACCCATTATGTATATGCTTTTACAGGGTTGACTGATGGTGTTAATGTGATGGCTTCTGTTGATCCCTACTTGGATATGAATGATTGTGAAGGTGGTGGACCCACTTCGAGGGATAGTTTTAGAAGATTTACTAGACTGAGAGAAGTTAACCCAGAAGCAAAGTTTCTGCTTGCAGTCGGTGGTTGGAATGTTGGGTCAGTTCAATTTTCTAATTTAAGTCTAACAAATGAAGGAAGACAGCATTTTATCGTCAGTGTCATAGATTATGTCATAAGATTTGATTTTGACGGTATTGATGTTGATTGGGAGTACCCTGGGCATAGAGAAGGTAGCAGGCCTGAAGATAGAGATAATTATGTGCTGCTTATAAAAGAGCTAAAAGAGGCACTCTCAAGTGTAGTGCGAGCACCGGGTCGAAGTGAGCTCCTGGTAACTGCTGCCATACCCGCTGCGGAAATGCTGCTTGACATTGGATATGATTTACCTGAACTTGTCAATTATATTGATTATTTTAATGTAATGACCTATGACTATCATACCATCGCTGACGGTATGTATACTTATCATCATTCTGCACTCAACCCCATGCCAAGTGATACTGGCGATGATGCCAAAAAGAATTGGGCATACACCTTTCAATACCTTTCGTCTAAAAATTTACCTTTATCGAAGTTTACCTTGGGTATTAGTACATACGGACATACATATACATTGGCAGATCCTCTGAATTATGGACTTAAAGCAGAAATAACGAAGCTATACCCACCTGGACCGTATACACAATCAGCAGGTTTTATGAGCTACCCCGAGATATGTCGTAAAATCAGTGAGGGTGCTGAAGTAATATTTGATTGGGATGCAATGGCGCCTTATGCACATCTGAATGACTTCTGGGGTTGTTATGACGACGCTGATAGTGCCACAGAGAAAGCATATTTTGCTGGCATGAACCAGTTAGGTGGAATTATGATTTGGGCGATGGAAGCTGATGATTTTCGTGGAGAATGTGGTAAAGGAATCTTTCCAATTATCAACGCAGTTAAAAATATTTTCGAAATACTTGGGTGAATTAAACTTTATATAAGCCTTGCTGCAATAAAATTATATTATTAAACTAAATTGCTTTTTCTTTATTTTTGGTAATTTTACTTTATTTTTCAGTTATTCAACTTGTTTTTAAAAATAGATTTACAAAATAGGCTTCAGTTATACAGTATTGACCTTGCAGGCAAACTTCCTTTATTCACAAGCGTCGGATAGTATTGCTGATTGCTGAACTATTGCTGAACAATATACAAGCATATAGAGAAATATGAAAAATTGCTTCGTTTTAACTCATTATTGTGGGCTGCCCATGAACTTACCAAAAAAAAAAAATTGTTCTAAGAATGTGCTAGGAACAAGGTGTTCTCAAAACTAGTTATAAGCAAAGACACACACACGCACATGCAAACGCACGGTCGACACACTGTTGAAACTCTCCAGTGAATGTCTGAAATTCCATACTCTTTTGTTTGGATTCAATTAGCTTTGCGAGTCAGCTTTTTCAGTCTTATGCAAGCTATGATGGTAACAGTTAAAGTTAGGTTAGATTGTGTAAGTTTAGATTACGTTATATTAGGTTAGATTAAGTTAAATTTGGCAATGAGTTTTAAAGGCTAAGCTAACCCAACCTAACCAAACCTAATCTAACCTAACCTAATATTGTCATCATCAAATATTGCATTAAATTGAAAAAATTGACTGGCTACGCTGACTATGTCCAAGGAGAAAAAAAAGATTTCGGACTTTTTGAAGAAAAAGGAGTCTAAATCACATGAACCTATTGATTGGCTAGAACTCTGCACGGCGATCCACACATGCTGACCCAAGTTTCTAATATCAATACGGAAGCTAAACCTTGAACTTCTTATTTTCCAGTTGCTTTCACAATTAAGTAGTCCAAACAATTCATATCTATGTTGCCTGTGAACAGGTTTACTTGTTCCTTGTGAAAGGAGCGACGTTGTGACAAGCTCACAGATGTAACTCACATCAAAAGTCAAGATACTGTCATAATTGTTTTCTTAAGCTTTAAATTTATCCATTCACTGATTCAGAATTAAGATAGCGCTTAGGCTTTCTCTTAGAAAATGTCAAAATTTTCCAAAAATTCGGAAAAATATCTTTTCTTGAACCCTTTTTAGCGATGTTTTAACGTGTCTTTCCATCTAAAAGAATACAAAGCAAATTCCCGAGAAATTTTCTATGGATTTTTGGGTACCCGCATGACTGACTGTATTTAAAACGGTAAGATGTACTATAAATATGGTTCAGTCCCTATCTTTAGGGCTATAGCGAGAGAAAAGTTGAGATGGCTAAGACATGTTCTGCGGTTGAAGGATTACAGATTGCGAAAGATCATCCTTGTTGGCAAACCATCTAGGGCCAAACAGAAAGCAAGTCGTCACCGAAGGGGGGGGAGGATGCGGTGAGGAAACATTGAAGAGAAGTTGGGACTTCTTGGGAGGGTAAAAACGGAAGGCTCTGAATAGATATGGCTGGAGAAGCTGTACGTAACTGTGTTGGCCTCAGGTAAACTGGTGCATCAGTGAGTTGGTAGCAGTAGTAATAGATGGCTAAAGACAGCATAATTGTCGTCTTACGTTGAAACGCTAAAACTGTTGGTCTGAAGAAAAATAGTGTACCGAAACTTGCATAGAAAACATAAACTTTAAGTCTTAAAGTCACTCTCACCCTACATCAGTCACTTCAAAGTCCGGTAGGAGCCTTTAGATCATGACTATTTTTGCTCTGTTCTTCTTCTTCAGCATGATAGTATATTTTTGCCACTGATTATAGACAATTAGGATCGTAGTTACGATCATAATAATAATGTTACGATGAAATACTAAGAAAGGTCTCAAAATTTAGGGATGTGTGAATTGCCCTGACCCTCCTCCAACTCAGTGTACGTGTCTGTGGACAATGTAGTATTTCCCTATGATAGAGTACCATCCTGTACAAAAGAATTTTTCGAAATAGCTTAGAATCTAACCCCTGCATAATTGTTCAACACGAGTGCTGTGCGATGAACTAATGTACTTTTTTTTTTAAATTTTCGGTCTTGGGTGTTTTCAAAGATCATTTTCAAGTTACTCCATATTCCAATCCAGCACAAAAGATGAGAATATTTTAATGTTTCTACTATATGCAGAAGTTATGTATACGGACCGATTTCAATTTAGATTCACTCGTCTGAAGAAAGCATTCAAAATTATTGAAAACACTTTCTTTAATCTAGGGGCTGTTCCCTCCTCAACGCCCCACTCTTTACGCTAAAGTTTTTTCTGTTTTAAAAAGTAGAGTTGAGAGAAAGAGTCAAACTTTGGCGTAAAGAGTGGGGCGTTGAGGGGGAACAGCTTCTTTCATATACGGAGTAATATCTGTTAGTTTTAAGTTTTAATGTCGCTCCTTACTTTCAGTTAAAAAACTTGTTTTTTTTTATTTAATCTTCAATTCAGAATGAATACTGAAATAAAAGAAATCAGATAGCTCTTCAGGAGATTGGGGATTTTTTTTTAGAAGGCGTATTCCTCGGTTTAATATATTTGAAAGAGCCGTTTACAAAATGGAAAAGGTTACAGAGAAAACTATTTTGAAAAGATAAGAAACTTTCTCTGGAAGGGGATCTGAACGATGAAAACAAGATGTCTAGGTCCAATTAAAGCTTACCGAATGTTGAGTCTAAGCAGCCCACGGCCTTCCAAATGTGAAAACGTCTATATTCATTTCCATTATTCTGGGAAAATCGTCTACGAAGTTTATCAAGTTTTGCGGCACTTTTCCAACCCATTGCGCCACACTAGGCACATGATTGAAGTGGAAAGTAGTTAGGATTGGTTTTAAACAGTATTCTTTCAATTATGTAATTAAAATACGTGCCGAAGTTTGCTGGTGCAGTTAAATGTTGATTTTTCAACTTTGGCGAATGGGCAAATTGCTGCAGATACGTGGTTTTTCCAGAAAAATCTACAGGAGATTTTATTAGGAAATTCTTGCATACATCATTCCATTCGCCTCTTTCAGCTAAATTTAGTGGTATATCTAACTCGGAAAGTGACTTTTCATGTATATACACGTTTTTACCTTTGGGCTACCGTCCAACTTTGCACCTTATCAGAGTGAGGGGGAGGCTGAAGTAGAAATAACTGAGCGTAAGCTAAACCTAGAGAAGAATTCCAACACAATCTTCAATATGGACAAAGCCTCAAATTTCCCCTGACTTTCGAGTATCAAAATTTAGAAGCGAATGTACCAGCTGTTACATATAGGCTTCTATTCCCTAGAATTCTGTGGAAAGGCTACGGATTTATAACTTTTTAGAAACAAAACAAATTATAGATGTACTGATGTAGCACTAACAAAGGAATGAAAAAATAACGTCTCGTAAAATTTAAACCATGTGGTAATGAAGGTGGCGTACCTGTTCATTCTCCCGAGACGTACATGTACTTTTACTATCATTGTTAGAACATATCAATTAATTTTGAAAGTAATCTGTTTAAGCTGAGCAATTAGACTGGGAAAGGACCCACTAAAACTTTTTAGTGTTACATATCACTTCTGCGTTTATTTTATACTTAAGGAATAATGTTATATAGTTATTATTATATAAAAAAGTTCCATTTTATTATTATTATTTTAGGCATTATTTTGTTTATGGTTAGGCTTGTCAGGTGGACTCTATTTATGGGGTTTTGGTGAAATTTTTGTCATTTTTTCATGAATTTCACTGGGTACTTTTGATTTGAGTTTCAGATCAACAAGACAAAAAAAAATGGTACCACAAGGATCAAAATCTTACGCAAAATATTTTCTTAGGTTGATATCACAAGCAGTCATAGACATGTAATTTTTAAGACTTTAAAGCTTGATGGAAACTACTGTTTATATAACTTTCAAGGACAGAATTAAATAATCAAAATTGATGTTAATAGAAATGGGTAATGTTAAAGTGAAATGGTAATTATTATTAAAGAGAAATGGTTTTTGTAGGTGTTATGCTAAAAGTACTAACTTTCTTTCTCCAAATCTTAAACATCTCCCTGTCCCTCTTTCTTCATTCCAAAATTTTGTCCCCATTTTGAATGCTTTTATTATCTGCTGGGTTTTTGAAAGTAGGGTTCAACTGCTATACAATTGGTGGAAGAGCATCATTGTACTATCACCCTGCAGACAGCGTAACTTTCTCCCTCAGACATGCTTTTTTTACTCCAGCCTCTAATAGCCTTCCTGTCATCAGCCCTCATCTATTTTGTAGCTACATATGGACAATCTCCTTTCTTATGGACACATTACTACTAGACCTAAGCTCAATCATGAGGAAGTCAATCTCAACCTATAGATATTTTCTTTTCACACATACCTTTCTCAGTCAGGCCTGTTTTGCGATGGAACTATGAGAACTTCAAACAAATACAAGAGGATAAACAACTTACCGTGGCTAGCTTGTGCTACAGCAGCTGCTATTGCAGCTGCAGGTGGGCGCTTGTAGGTAGCTGCATTGAGAGTCAATTTACGTACGTTTTTATCTGGATGCAGTACGATAATATACACTTTGGGTGAATAAAGACACACCAAAGCCACTGTGGCACTTAGACTTATGGCGATGCATAGAGTTGTTATTTGAATCTGAAAAAAAAACAAGCTATTCAATGTATACATCTCCGAATTAAGATTTTTAACAGATTATTATCAAAACAATGGATTTTGCGGATTCGAATTCACTGAAAGTCAGTGTTACTCGAAATGAATCAGGTTTATAAATTTGATTGAAGGGTAAGTAGCAAAAAAGAGGTCGCTCTTTACTTAATTAAGCAGTTCGTGGTAACGAATTGTAAGTAAGGAGAGATGCGGCTCAATAGTAACTGAAATTCTAAGAAAATGACTCTTGATAAAAATAGATACGATTCAATAGACTCAATTCAAAAGAATCGAATTTTGATGCTTATCCAGAAGATGTAAAATTCCTCAAATTTTATGGTATCTATCAAAAGGCACGATGCTGAGAAAATTTGTCCTATTTTTGAAAAAGTGGGGATACACCCCCCAAAACATCCGGTGATTCTAATGAAAATTACTGCATCAGATTCAGCATACCAGAGAACCCTAATGTAGAGGTTTCAAACTCCGACGTACAAAAATGTAGAATTTTGCATTTTTTGCCACAAGAAAGATTACAGATACGTGTTTAATTGTTTGTTTTTTCCCCAGGGGGGCGATCGTATCCAATCAGTGATCGTAGAAGATCGGGCGAGGGCTCATTTGATGGGAAATAAAAAGTTCTAGTGCCCTTTTTAAGTGACCAAAAATATTTGAGGGTAACTAGGCCTCCTCCTACACTCATTTCCCCCAAAAGTCACCCAATCAAAATTTTGAGATAGCCATTTTGATCTGCATAGCCGAAAAATCCAATAACTATGTATTTGAGGATGACTCAACCCCCCACAGTCCCCGGGGAAAGGGCTGCAAGTTATAAACTTTGCCCATTGTTTACATATAATATTAGTCATTGAGAAGCATAAAGACGTTTTCAGGGAGAATTTTTATGGTAGGGGAAGGTCTGAGGGGTGGGAGGGGGTTACGTGGGAGTATCTTTCCACGAAGGAATTTTTCATGAGGGAAGGGAGTTTTCCATGATGGTTGAGGCGGATTTGCCCTATCCATCCCAACTCTTCTGTTATTATAGCCCCTGAAAGTAGGATTGAACCAGAATTTCCGTGCAGACTACTGTTTGAAATATGGTTAGTCCGACGGCTACCCAAAACAAGCCGTAGGCAATTTCTCTCGAACATATCTAGCAAATCCTTATCCACTTTTCGAATCACTCTTGCTTTACAATCACATTTGACCACTGTCATCACTGTAGCTTCCAATATTCTAACTTGGTTTGCAGACTTATATTCCTATTCCTTCAAAATTTTTTCAACTGTGGAACACTTTCCCGTGGCTTGACTCTTCTACTTTTAACGTATTCACTGCTCCCACCGTCTTTATTAGTAATTAAATAAAAAAAACTAGTTTTTTTTTTAAATGAAAGTAAGGAGCGACATTAAAACTTAAAACGAACAGAAATTACTCCGTATATGAAATGGGTTTTCCCCTCCGCAATCCCTCGCTCTTTACGCTAAAGTTTGACTCTTTGCCACAATTATACTTTTTAAAACAGTAAAAACTTTAGCGTAAAGAGCAAGGGATTGGAGGGGACAACCCATTTCATATACGGAGTAATTTCTGTTCGTTTTAAGTTTTAATGTCGCTCCTTACTTTCAGTAAAAAAAACTAGTTTTTTTATTTAATTTCTGACGTTTTTGAATTAATGCATGTTTGATTTGGCTCTCCGCACATAAATTATTAAAATAAAATTTGCATATTAATTCTTTTTTTGGCTAAATGGCTTTCTCTTAGCTTTGATCACGATTTCGAGAAATAAGGGAGGGAAGGAGGCCTAGTTGCGCTCCAATTTTTTGGTTACTTAAAAAAGGCAACTAGAACTTTTAATTTTTAACGAACGTTTCTATTAGTAAAAATTATACGTAACTTAAGAATTAACTCACGTAACAAACTTTTATATTCTTATATTTTTATTATGTATATGAGGGGGTTCCCCTCGTTAATACCTCGCTCTTTAAATATTAAATTTTGTCCCAATTCTTTAAGAATAACCCCTGAATCAGAAAGGCCGTAGAATAAATAGTTTAAATTACTAAAAATACTTTAGCATAAAGAGTGAGGTATTTATCTTCTCCTAAATACCTCGCTTTTTTATGCTAAAGTATTTTTAGAACCCCTCATATGCGTAGTAATCTCTGTTCGTTTTAAGTTTTAATGCTACTCCTTACTTTCAATTAAACAAACTTTTTCATGTTTATTTTTTCATTGTTTTTTTATAGTAATGCTAGAAAATCCCGCGCCCTTTTCATTGAATTTATCTTCCCCCATGACATACTCCTCCAAGGAAAGATCCTCCCACATAGCCCCCTCCCCTCAACCCCACCCCAAACCAAAAAAATCCCCCTGAAAATGTCTGTACGCTTCCCAGTAACCATTACTGTATATAAAGACTGGTCAAAGTTTGTAACTTGCAGCCTCTCCCCCAGGGACTGTGGGGGAGTAAGTCATCCCCAAAGACATAGTTGTTATGGTTTTCGGCTATGCGGAACAAAATGGCTATTTCAAAATTTTGATCCGTTGACTTTGGGAATAAAATGAGCTTGGGAGGGGGCCTAGGTGCCCTCCAATTTTTTGGTCACTTAAAAAGGGCACTAGAACTTTTCATTTCCGTTAGAACGAGCCCTGTTGTGACATTCTAGAATCACTTGATCGATACGATGACCCCTGGGAAAAAGAAAAAAATAAAAAACAAATAAACACGCATCCGTGATTTGTCTTCTGGCAAAAATGCGAAATTCCACATTTTTGTAGGTAGAGCTTGAAACTTCTACAATAAAGTTCTCCGATACGCTGAATGCGATGGTGTGATTTTCGTTAAGATTCTATGACTTTTAGGATGTTTCCCCCTATTTTCTGAAATGAGGCAAATTTCTCAGGCTCGTAACTTTTGATCACAAAGACTAAATTTGATGAAACTTATATATTTAAAATCAGCGTAAAAATCCGATTCTTTTATGTATCTTTGCATCAAAATTCCGTGTTTTATCGTTTCGTTTACTATTGAGCCGGGTCGCTCCTTACTACTGTTCGTTACCACGAACTGTTTGATACTGGCAAAGTAAGTGAAGCTGTCCGCCTGATCAATCCTTTCGCTACCCAGCGTCACCTTTTTATTTTCACTTATTCCTAGCCTTAGAAACTTAGTCTTCTTAAAATTACTTTTCTAGCCTATTCTAGCACCCTGAACTCGTAAAACTACTAAATATTCATTCATTTTGCTCACATTTTTATCGATACTTAAATCCTCAGCGTAATATAAGTCCAGGAAAGTTTTTCCGCCTCATTTGATTCTGTGACCTCCCATTGCTTTTTCTGTGCTCCTTAAGACAAAGTCCATTAAAATATCCCATATAAAGGGGGATAGAACACATTTCTGCTTAACTCCTGATTTAATACGAAACCGGTAGCGAAGCTCATATCCTACCTTAATTGCAGCAGTTCTATTCTCCTAGATAAGACATATTTTCCACATTTCTCCTACATATCTCCTACATCTCCTACATATTCTCCTCATTCACTTTAATGTATTTGTGTGGTGTACTATACAAGAATAAAACCTTTGCTAAAGCTCTTTTATTATCAGAATCGAATGCTTGTTCATTATCTATAAGACTGAAGACAAAAGGTTTTTGATAACTCAGGCACTTGTTAATTATTAACCTAAAATGAAAATTTGTTCGACACATCCTCTACCCTTTCTAAAACCGCACTATTCTACTCTTAGAACTGTGTCTACAGCATCTCTCAATATAAAAATAAACTATTTTAATTAGTATTATAATTAGTAATTTAGGAATTAGTATTTAGTAAAAATAATTATTAAAAGTAAAATTAATTTGCTACTTAAACAGACCAGGTTAGTGTCTCGATAATTACCACACTCTTATCACCATTCTTATACAGCGGTTTAATCGGGGTTTTCTAAAATCGCTTGGTACTTCCCCCTTTTCAAAAATCATTTTCATAACCTTCTGTAACCTATTTCTGATCACAGAGTAACCATATTTGGAAGGTCATTTACCGCACCATCAGCACCATTCTCATCCTATTGAAATGGAAAGGTTACACTTTGGCACAAAAGGGTGAAAATCGGCACTATGTTGCGGCACATCTCTTTAGTTACTTGCGAAGAACCTTAACAGTTGAAATTTCAGAGGGAATAATCCCTCTTCTAATACTCTGCGACCGTTGGTTTGCTATCATCTTCTGTAGTAACAAAATATACATTTATCGAAAGATTCTAAATAAAACATTTCCTCTTCTCATAAGTATAGGCATGGAACCTCTGGTCAAAGGCACACTGATATGTTGTATTTGGTTGAGTAGCTTATCAGGATTGAATGCTAGTTTTGTGATGTCTCCCTCTTTTTGAGATTCATGCAAATTTTCTCTTGCCAAATACCTTGTTGGGTTATTTTAGAATTAATAAATTGAGCATAATTGCTAATTTCAGTGCTAATGAAAATTGTATAAATGACCGGTAGATGCTGTAGATGGTATGCTACTACGTGAAAAGACTACAGGTTACCGATAGGGGAGGGGGAGGATACAACCGGTGGTAATATTTTAGGTCATGAGCAAACCTTTTAAAGCTAGTATTTTTAAAGTTTTTATATTGGCAAAAATAACTTTTCGTCCATCCAAAGCTGTTTTTCATTCCTCAACTTGAATACTTCAACGTTTTAACAATAAAAAATTCATTTAAATTAAAAGTGTAGTTAAAACAAATCACTTATATTGCTTATTGAGTAATGTGTTTTTTTTTCAGTATTAGAGGGGTGGAGTGAAGTGAAATAAAATTTTGTGAGTGCTTTTATAATGAGGCAAAAAAAGAAAAAAAAAGTGTAATTCTGATGCTAAAGTTTATCAAGAAATAAGCTTTATTGTCTCCGGAAAAATACAGTTATCTCATGATCTGAGGTGTGCAGTCAGCTTGCCAATGACTGAAGTTATTAACGCCTCATTGGCGATTAGCGCCAGAACTTCTGTAGTTATTATTAGTCCACATTTTAATCCAAAAACGTAACAAATGAAATTGAACTCATGTAGTATGTTAAAATAACTGTTATTAATATATAAAAACTTTTTTCTTTATGTTTAAATAGCTATTGGCACAATGTAAATAATAAAGTTTGGGAAATATCAGAAAAGTAATCATCACAGGCATACCTAAATTGAGAAAGAAGGGTAGTAAAACTAAATTAAGTTCTTTGATCCCTTGAGGGGGACTCTTGATGAGGACACTTCGAATTTGAAGTTGATGCAGTTCTTGTTTCTAGTTCTTATTTTTAGAGAAAAAAGGGTAGTGGAACTAAATTAAGTTCTTTCATCCCCTGAGGAAGACTCTTGATTAAGACACTTCGGATTTGAAGCTGAAGAAGTTCCTGTTTTTATTTCTTGATCTCAGAGAAAAAAGAGTAGTGAAACTGAATTATTTTGTTTAATCCCTTGAGGAGGAATCTTTATGAGGACAGTTTGTATTTTAAGCTGAAGAAATTCTTGTTTTTAGTTCTTATTCTTAGGAAAAAAGGGCAGTGAAAATAAATTAAGTTATTTGATCCAGTCTCTTGATGACGACTCTTCGGATTTGAAGCTGGAGCAGTTCTTATTTTTAGTTTTTGTTTTTAGAGAAAAAGGCTAGTGAAACTAAATTAAGTTCTTTGATCCCTTGAGTAGGACTCTTGATGAGGACACATCGGATTTGAAGCTGGAGCAGTTCCTTTTTTTAGAGAAAAAGGGTAGTGAAACTAAGTTAAATTCTTTCATCCCTTGAGGAGGACTCTTGATTAAGACACTTAGGATTTGAAGCTGAAGAAGTTCCTGTTTTCATTTCTTGATCTTAGAGAAAAACGGGTAGTGAAACTGAATTATTTTATTTAATCCCTTGAGGAGGAATCTTTATTAGGACAGTTTGTATTTTAAGCTGAAGAAATTCTTGTTTTTAGTTCTTGTTTTTAGGAAAAGAAGGGCAGTGAAAATAAATTAAGTTATTTGGTCTAGTCTCTTGATGAGGACTCTCCGGATTTGAAGCTGGAGCAGTTCTTATTTTTAGCTTTTGTTTTTAGGGAAAAAGGGTAGTGAAACTAAATTAATTTCTTTGATCCCTTGAGGAGGACTCTTGATGAGGACACATCGGATTTGAAGCTGGAGCAGTTCTTGTTTTTAGTTCTTCTTTTTAGAGAAAAAGGGTAGTGAAACTAAATTAAGTTCTTTGATCCATTGAGGAGGACTCTTGATGAGGACACATCGGATTTGAAGCTGGAGCAGCTCTTGTTTTTAGTGCTCACGAAACTTTAAGATACCTAAAATAACGGATATTCTTTGCTGATTTCAGTGCTCAGGCATATTATGCAGACGTAATATAGGTGGTATAGATGAATTTCTACTACAGTAAAGATTGAAGTATACCGGGGGGGGATACTTGTGTTTTCTTCAGTGGTAAGATAAATTAATCAAGCAATGCCAGTATGATAGTAACTACGGGTATGCTGAGTTCTTGCGGGACCGTTACTTGCTAAAACTGTTTCGCTAGGACAACAAAAGTCCCTTATATGTATGGAAAAAACTGTAGAAAAAAAATTTGTTGAAGTACCAGCTCCTTAACCCCCGAAGAGCAGATAATAAAAATTCATACAAGCTTAATATTTATTTTATCTAAAAAAGTATTCATGGTTTCTCATATCTTCGTATCAAGCAAAAATGATTTATCTCCCTTTTTGAATATGGAAGAAGCTGCGAGATAAGTTATTTCCGCTTGACAGCCCTCCGTGTTCATCCGAAATATATTGTTTCCAGTTTTTAACGCAGGACTTGTTGGCGAGTAAAACACTGTCAAAAAGTGGAAATCCCAAAATTAACCAAATACATGGTTTCCGCTTGATATAAATGGATGGAGATCATATCATCTATTTGATTGGTTCATTTTCCTACCAAAAATTGAAGGACTTCAAGTACTAAAATCAGCGAGCTATTACTGCGACTTGGATGATTTTGGATCCCCTAATTAGTAGGCTGCTGCCCTGATCTTATATCCAGCATAACACCGTCCCGGGTCCACATATCTGATTTGAGTAAGAACCGGACCGGGGACCTTTTTACAAAGAGAGAGTATGCTTAAAAGCCCCTTAAGCGGAAATTGCGCACAAAATTAGGGGACCGCTCCATTGTGTTTTAAAAAGGCCATTAGCACTGAAAAATAATCATTAATTGTACAGTTAGTCTAGTGTTACTTCACAGCAGACATAAAAAAAATCTTAGCTAATGAATCTTTCAAACAAAATGCCCTTGAGGCTAGAAATAGACAAGACAGAAAAAGACACAGATAATAAGAAATTTAGACAGCTTTCGTTAGAAAGTCAGAAGACTAGACAAAAGATAATAGGAATAGTAGTTCTGTCGTGACGGGAATAGTAAAATTTGCAGATCGAGGAAAGCTCGAGTCCTGTCTAAATTGTTGCGGCGATTTGTCTCAATTGTTAATAAACGGTAATAAGGATCCTGTACTTTTAAACAATAATGCGAATGAGGTTATTTGCAGTAATAACACCAAAATGAAACCCTGTTCTTTGTTCATTTTAGCACAATTTTCTTTATTCATTTTAGTATAGGCTACTATGGAGTGAAAATATATTAAAAACTTCTATATCTTTTTCTATTTAGTTCCACATTATTTTCTATTTTGAAAAAGATTGATTTCAATTCCTAAAATAAATTTTTTAATGTCTTTTTTCATTTTTCATTTTCCTATTAAAAACTTTTACCCGTATTTAGTATTTTACAGTTGTAAATAGAAAAGCAACAGGGTCAAAAAAATTATTTCAATTTAGTACTAAAACAATGCACTATTAAATGCTTATCATATCTACTAACCGGGAGGGGTGGTCTCTTCTAATTGACTTATACAATTATACAATTTGTGTATAAGCATCCTTATGATATTTTTTTTTACAGGCTGCAAAAGCAAAAAGGCCATTAGCGCTGAAAAAAAGGAATAAATGGTTATTTAGTAGTTATGGTTACTTCACAGCTTTTTGTGAAGATATAAAGAAATCTTGTCAAATGAATCTTTCAGCTAAAATGACATTGATGCTGCAAATAGACCAGACCAATATTTGGTCTTCCCTGTAATTTTACTTTTCTTGCTTACCGGAAAATTACGACAAAACCTTGCCCTAGGAACGAGCTTTCAAGGAAATAGTAGGACAGCTACTAGGGGGAAAGTTCCGTAGTCTCATTAATACTGCTTGATAAGGTTAAGAGACAGAATTAAAAGCAGGGTAAGACAATAAATTACACAGGTGCATCCGGTGCTTTCAAGCTTTCGAAAATCAGGGAAAGGGGAGAAAATCGTTTAGAGTCATCTTTAGTAGACTTAAAAAAATTGATAGGAAAAAAAGGGTAAACGTCTTAATTTCATAAGCCAAACTGCTTTTTCGCTTATACTTAAATTGAATTCGAAAGGCCTTGAGAGAGAGAGAGAGAGAGAGAGAGAGAGAGAGAGAGAGAGAGAGAGAGAGAGAGAGAGAGAGAGAGAGAGAGAGAGAGAGAGAGAGAGAGAGAGAGAGAGAGAGAGAGAGTTTTATTATTATTAAATACAAGACAATACAAAATACAAATCAAAATTGAATTACAATACACATAATTCCCCTCGAAAGGCTCCATGACCAGGGATACAAGTGAGACAAAATTAAAAGGACTGAGAAGAGAATAAATTACACAAGAGAGATATTCGGTGCTCCCTTTACTATCTTTAAAAATTGGAAAATGTTGGTAGGAAAAAAAGGTAAAACCTTTTATACAGAATTTTACATAGGTTTCAAACACACTAAGACGTTTTAAAGGTTAAAACGTCTAAGTACACTAATACCTTTTAAACGTTAATACCCTTTAAAAGTATTTGGAGAACCAAATAAAGAGCCGTTTCCATTGGCTTTAACGTATAAAGCAATAAAATAAAACCATTTCTTGTCCCTAGACCTATCTTAGATCTATTTTTCTTAAAAACAGGGATTCTCTGCAATTATTATTTTGGTTGTTTCAAAATTGTGAAGTTAATAGGATTGTACAACATCTTAGTCACTGTTATCACGTTGAATCGTCAAAAAAATTGACAAAAATAAGTAGTTAAATTTTGCAACGCTTTTTGCCCACAAATATTCAAACATTAGTAACCTGTTGAATTTTAGACTGCCACAGCTTCGAAAGAAAGTAACATCTTCTTAAGCTGTTTGTTGCCATATTTCTTAGCTTATTTTTCTAATTTTCATTTTTTTTAACTTTAGCACCCATTACTACCAAAGTACAAAATAGCAGGAGATAAGGTAAAATTTTGTGAAGAAAGTGAACAATATAGTAATATAATGTAAATGAACATTTTGGCTATGTAACCAATAGGTGAAAATTCGCATAAGGAAAAATATAATAAAAAAAAAATATAAAACCATAGTGCTCACTTTCTTCCAAAAATCCTCATTATCCTCTGTTATTTTGTTTGACAGTAAGGCAGTGTGGTCTACGTCATTAGTAACCACACAAAAATTGTAGTAATTGCCCATAGAGCTGTTTTTTGTTTAAAATTCAAGTCCTAATTTTTCTACCTTTTTTATATTTGGTTCTTTAAGATTCCACCTACAGAGTTTAAACAATCATATTATATTTTAATTGTTTAATTAGTAGGCCATTGGGTCCTACGTACCTCGACATATTCACGACATTTTTTTAAATGGTGCTTAAGATTTTTCAGCGAACTAAAAAAAGTTACTAACCCCGACATCACTAAAGCAGATGCAAGTTTTTTTTTTGTATTTGTAAACAGTTCATGAAGAAGTAGAATTAATTAGATTAGAAAGTTCATATTTGTACTGCAATTATCGCTATATTGCCCTTCTCGCTACCCCTGGCTCGCTTATTTGCCCTGCAGAGTGTTATTGCTCTAAAAGAGAAAGTAAATCTAAAATGAAGTTTTAAGGTCGTGCTTGACTTTCATTAGCAAAAAAACTATTTTTTAATATTTAGTATGGTTCAAGGTCCTTTTTTTCTTTTATTTAATCAAAAGCCGGGCTAAAAATCATCAGAAGTATGCTGAATGATGGGAAAATAAATTAAACAGAGAAATTAAGAAAAACATATAAAGAAGAGAAAAATAAGAAAGATTAGAGATTAGAAAGTTCATATTTGTGCTGTATTTATTGCTATATTGCCCTTCTCGCTATCCCTGGCTCGCTTATTTACCCTGCAGAGTGTTATTGCTCTAAAAGAGAAAGTAAATCAAAAATGAAGTTTTAAGGTCGTGCTTGACTTTCATTAGCAAAAAAACTATTTTTTTAATATTTAGTATGGTTCAAGGTCCTTTTTTTCTTTTATTTAATCAAAAGCCGGGCTAAAAATCATCAGAAGTATGCTGAATGATGGGAAAATAAATTAAACAGAGAAATTAAGAAAAACATATAAAGAAGAGAAAAATAAGAAAGATTAGAGATTGGAAAGTTCATATTTGTACTGCATTTATCACTATATTGCCCTTTTCGCTATCCCTGGCTCGCTTATTTGCCCTGCAGAGTGTTATTGCTCTAAAAGAGAAAGTAAATCTAAAATGAAGTTTTAAGGTCGTGCTTGACTTTCATTAGCAAAAAAACTATTTTTTTAATATTTAGTATGGTTCAAGGTCCTTTTTTTCTTTTATTTAATCAAAAGCCGGACTAAAAATCATGAAAAGTATGCTGAATGATGGGAAAATAAATTAAACAGAGAAATTAAGAAAAACATATAAAGAAGAGAAAAATAAGAAAGATTAGAGATTAGAAAGTTCATATTTGTACTGCATTTATCGCTATATTGCCCTTCTCGATATCCCTGGCTCGCTTATTTGCCCTGCAGAGTGTTATTGCTCTAAAAGAGAAAGTAAATCTAAAATGAAGTTTTAAGGTCGTGCTTGACTTTCATTAGCAAAAAAACTATTTTTTTAATATTTAGTATGGTTTAAGGTCCTTTTTTTCATTTATTTAATCAAAAGCCGGGCTAAAAATCATGAAAAGTATGCTGAATGATGGGAAAATAAATTAAACAGAGAAATTAAGAAAAACAAATAAAGAAGAGAAAAATAAATATTAATAAAAAAGAAAAACAAACATTTACACTTGCAAAATTATGATAAGAGTTATAAACTGCTGTCCGATACGATACAAAAAACAAGAATAAAAGAAATTACAAGAAAGAGAATTACATTCAGCCTGAGCTATTGAGCCGTAATAAAAAAGATGTGAAGTGTTTTGTATGCTATCTGCCAAAATTAACTCGTTAAATTGGTAATAATCGGAATAGTGATAGATTTGAGACTTGTAAAAAACCATGAAATTTCACAAAAAACTGGTTGGCATGGAAGCACTAGCAGTCGAATAATAATTAAGCTAAAACAAATATTTTACAGTGACTGCGCAGAAAAATTTAAAGCAGCAAGGACAGTGAAAATGAAATATAATTAAATGAAACAGTTAGGTAGAAACTTAGCCAGCCTGATATTTTACTAGCCATATATATCATAAAAAATAGGAAATTTTTTTCGCAGAATATGTGAATATTTAGGAGAATAAGCGTAAAACTGTCACAAATAGCTATCCATAAATAAATGAAACTCAAAACGAACAGAAATTAAAATAAACAGCAGATTCAAACTCAAATAAATATTTTAGTTTCTATTCAAACTCTGGTCTTGAGAAGACATAGGAGTTATCAGCCTTACTCATGTAAGGCTGATATCATGTAAAGCTCAATTTTTACTCGTTTTGAGTTTGACTCCACTATTTATTTAAATTTCTGTTCGTTTTGAGTTTCGTTTATTTAATGATAGTGGTTTGTGACAGTTTTACGCTTAGAAGATTGTTTGACTTTACTTTTGCTAATTCTTGGCCTAATGGAGCTCTTTAATTTTCTCTGAAAAACGTGTCTTGTGGAAAAACTATTTTAAAATAAATTTTTCTTCGTATTTTATTGACTTAGTCTCATTCATGGAAAAAATAATATTGCATATCTTTTCAGTTTCCTTCAATAAGAATCCATAGTATGGGTTGCTATTTGTGTATTGGAGAAACTTTTCCACAATTTCTAATCCAGACACAAACAATATCTTTTAATTTAATTTTATAATTTCTGAAAATAACCTGAAAAACAAAACTTAATATCATAAGATTATATTTATGCTCTCTGACCACTTGGATACAATTACGCCCTTTTTATTTACTTGAATTGTAAGAGCAGAAGTAGTAATAGTATCATCCCCAAAAGTTTCAACTTAATAGCCTCGGTCGTTCTCGATATATTCCTGAGGTGTCTTATTGGCAACCATAAACAGAATGCCCTTTTATTTATCTTAAAGCAACCTATAGTTTTAAAGCATAGTGGACCAATGGCATGATTGTGGGGGGTTGACATGCCTAGTATTCTTAAAGACCACAGCTTAGATACCAACACAGTTATGAAAACTCCTATCTTGCCCATGACATGCTTTTGGTACAGAGCTCTGAACTTAGCGCCTCTTCAAAGCCCGTGCTCCGACGCATAGATCGAACTACAACACCATAGGCGGGAACGCAATTTTGTTTTGTTGCATACTTGGTGAAAATGCATGGGAGGTTTATTGGTATCTACGCTGCGGTTCCTGTCTCCAGCCGCTAGCATAGCTACCGCGCACTGTGTCCTAAAAATAAATCGAGTTTTCATAACTGTATTGGTATCTAATCTGTGTGAAAGACAGAGTTGCTGGACCTTTCTACTATGCTGAACAAAATGACTGCCTAAAAATTTTTACTTTAAGTGTTGGAAAATGAATAGGCTTCAGAGAAGGGCCGCTAGCCCTCCAATCTCTTGTTATTCTTAAAAAGAGCATCAGACACCCGTACTGTAATTGGAGTGCGAGGACTTGAAGGGGGAGGACTTCCACCTTCATATATCCAGTAAAAACATTTTAGACAAGTAAAAACAAACTGAAAACATTTTAAACATATTTTGTTTTCAGTAAAGTGCAAATTATGTTCTGGTCTTGAGATGGAATTGAGAGGGCAAATTTCTATCAGGTGCATTTCAGGAAAATAGGATGTGTGAGGGGGGAAGTATCCAAATTCTGATCACTTTGAATCTTAAAAAGGGAACTAGAACGTCTGATTTCCAATCAAATGAGCCCGTTCTGTAGTTTTGACCATCACCCTTTCTGTATATACCTTATATGCCCAAAGAGCATAACTTATAATCCTTGCCCTGAGGGCTGGAGGGGGGAGTGGGTGTCATTCTGAAAGACATAATTTCTGCACCTTTCGATTACTTCGAACAAAACGGCTATCTCAAAATATTGATTGGATTTGTTTGGGGAAATGGTGGGCGTGGTAGGGGGGTTAGTTGTCCTCCAATCACTTTTGACTGTTATAATGAGCAAAAGTCCTTTCAATTTGCAACCGAATGAGCTCTTTTTGAAGTTTCTACGACAACGAATGGTCATCTCAGAATTTTATCAGTTGCATTTCGGGAAGGTGTGGTACCCACACATGGTGTGGTAGGAGGTATCCACCCTATGATCACTCTGAATCTTTAAAAGGGCACTTAGACATCCAATTTCCAATCAAATGAGCCCATTCTGTTTTTTTTACGATCACCCTTTCAATATATTTTATACACTCCCAGGGCAAAACTTATAACCCTTGCCCGGAGGGCTGTTGCGGGGGTGTTATAATTCTTAAGGACACAATTTCCAGACCTTTGAATTGTATTGAAAAATATGGCTATCTCAAAATTTTGGTTGGACGTGTTGGGGGAAATGGTTGGCGTTGGAGGGGGTAGTTGCCCTCCAATCCCTTTTGAATATCAAAAAGGGCATTAGCTCTTTTAATTTTCAATCAATTGAGCTCTTTTGGAAGTTTTTACGACAAAAAATAGCCATCTCAAAACTTCTATTAGATGCATTTCAGCAAAATACGATGTGTTTGTGTGTCTGGGGAAGGGGTATCCACCCTCCAATTATTCTAAATCTCAAAAAGAGCCCTTAAACTTCTGAAAAGCAATCCAATGAGCCCCTTCCGAAGCTTAAACGTCCAATCTTTCTATATAAACCTTAAATGCTCCCAGGGCATCACATACAACCCTTCCCCTGAGGGTTATGGGGAAGGTTGTCATTCTCAAAGACATAATTTTCAGATCTTTCAACTACGTTGAATAAAATGGCAATCTCGAAATTTTGATTGAATGTGTTTGGGAAGATGATCGGTATGGTAGGGGTGTTATCTACCCTCCAATCACTTTTGACTCTTAAAATGGCTCTAGCCCTTTAAATTTTCAATCAAATGAGCCTTTTTCGAAGTTTCTAAGACAACTTCTTCGACACGAAGTTCCCCGATCTAAAAAAGAAAAAAAAATTAAAATAAATAAATGAACAATACAATGTGCCCACATAGCTCTTTACTTAGGCAGCGCTATTGTGCTGCCTTTGAAAAACGCCATATGAATTTATGTAGTCTTTTGTAGCTGCATAGTCATATTAGAAAAAAAAGCCTGGGATGAAAAACCAGTGAGAATTCAGCTTGATACCTTAACACCCAACAATTTAAGAAGGTATGGCTCTCCTTTGAAGCTGTACTTCTCTTTCAGGATTAAGCAATTGTTAACAGTTTAATTTTTACATGAGAAAAGTGCTGTTAAAATTTAATTAAGCACTTTTGCCAATTTTTTGTCGCGGTTGGACATGACAACACTGACGAAAATATGTTTCTGCCCGAAAAACTTCATAGTTTTAAAATAAGAAAACCAAAAATCTTAGAGAATCATAGTTATCAGGTATAAATAAACCTAAAATAGTAGGGGGAAAAATACTGTTTGGATTTTCTAGGTACAAAAAGGGCTGCCGCTAAGAAAAGGGATGGTGTTTTTCAAATTTATTTAAGCAAATATCTTTAGAAATACTTGATTGACAGCAATGATTATTATCACCTCGTATTTAGTTTTCAATTCGCTGCATAAAAATATTTAATTAGTATAGTCTTAATTGCCTTTTGAATAAATTTTAATTTAGCTGGCAGTTTTGGGAAGAGGGCGAAAACGCTAAGACACCAAGCACCAAATATCCAGAAAAAACTGACTGCAGAGCAAAATTATTTATTGTTTCTGAGATGACTTAATTTGTTTGAGTTTCGTGGAATATATGCATTCTCTTCAGCTGAGTTTTCCATTTTTAATTGTTTCTTCTTGAAAGTCATCACCGTTTTAAATTCGAATTGAAGTCTGGACATATTTTTATATAAAAAAACAAGATAAAATGTCGTTGTTGAATTTGCTCCTTTATTTTTAGAGGAATCCACTCCATTTGGATCTAATGCTATTTTCCTATCTTAAATAATGCTCAATATCTTTCTCAGGAATCGGTATTTTTTACTGAGGAATTCCATATTTATACTCCTAATCATAGCTAAAAATATGTACGAAATATTTTTCCAAAAATACCATTTGTAATTAAAAAAAAAAAAAAAATTACCCGCACTCTCATTTCTAATTAGCTCTATTTCAAGATGACAGAAATAAATAAAAATATGAATGACATATAGTTTGAAACAACTTAGTTATCTAAATCAAACAGTTCGTGGTAACGAACTGTAGTAAGGAGCGACCCGGCTCAATAGAAACCAAAACTCTAAAAAATGGAATTTTGATACCAATGCTACATCAAAAGAATCGCAGTTTAATGCTGATTTTAAATATATAAATTTCATCAAGTTTAGTCTTACGCACCAAAAGTTACGAGCCTGAGAAAATTTGTGTTATTTTAGAAAATAGGTGGAAACACCCCCTAAAAGTCATAAAATCTGAACAAAAATTACACCATCAGATTCAGCGTATCAGAGAACCCTACTGTAGAGGTTTCAAGCTCTTATCTACAAAAATGTGGAATTTTGTATTTTTTGCCAGAAGACAGATCACGGATGCGTGTTTATTTATTTTTTTTTTTTTCTTTGTTCTTTTTCCCAGGGGTGATCGTATTGACCCAGTTGTCCTAGAATGTTGCGAGAGGGCTCATTCTAATGAAAATGAAAAGTTCTATTGCCCTTTTAAGTGACCAAAAAAATTGGAGGGCACCTAGGCCCCCTCCCACGCTAATTATTTTCCCAAAGTCAACGGATCAAAATTCTGAGATAGCCATTTTATTCAGCGTAGTCGAAAAACCTTATAACTATGTCTTTGGGGACGACTTACTCCTCCACAGTCCCCATGGGAGGGGCTACAATTTACAAACTTTTGACCAGTGCTTACATATAGTAATGGTTATTGGGAAGTGTACAGGTGTTTTCAGGAGGATTTTTTGGTTGGGGGGAGGGATTTAAAAGAGGGGGATATACTTGGGGAACTTTCCATCGAGGAATTTGTCATGGGGGAAGAAAATTTCCATGAAGGGAGCGCAGGATTTACTAGCATTATTTAAAAAAAAAACAATGAAAAAATAAATATGAAAAACTTTTTTCAGCTGGAAGTAAGGAGTAGCATTAAAACTTAAAACGAACAGAAATTATTACCCATATGAGGGGCTCACCTCCTCCTAATACCTCGCTCTTTACGCTAAAGTATTTTTAGTAATGTCATTTATTTATTCTACGGCTTTTGTGATTCAGGGGTCATTCTTAATGAATTGGGCCAAAATTTAAGATTTAGTGTAAAGAGAGAGGTACTGACGAGGGGGCGAACCCTCTCATATGTGTAACAAAAACATGAGAATAAAAAATTCTTTACGTAAGCTAGTTTATAAGTTACGTGTATCTTTTACTAATAAAAAGATTCGTAAAAAATTAAAAGTTCTAGTTGCCTCTTTTATTAACCAAAAAATTGGAGGGCAACTAGGCTTCCTTCCCCGCTCTTTTTTCTCAAAATCATTCGATCAAAATTATGAGAAAGCCATTTAGCCAAAAAAAAAATAAAAAAATATACAAATTTCGTTTTAATTATTTCTCTGCGGAGAGCCAAAATCAAAACATGCATTGATTCAAAAACGTTCAGAAATTAAATAAAAAAACAAGTTTTTTCAACTGAAAGTAAGGAGCGACATTAAAACTTAAAACGAACAGAAATTACTTCGTATATGAAAGGGGCTGCTTCCTCATCAACGCCCCGCTCTTTACGCTAAAGTTTATTACTGTTTTAAAAAGAAGAGTTGAGAGAAAGACTCAAACTATAGCGTAAAGAGCGGGGCGTTGATGAGGAAGCAGCCCCTTTCATATACGAAGTAATTTCTGTTCGTCTTAAGTTTTAATGTCGCTCCTTACTTTCAGTTGAAAAAACTTGTTTTTTTTATTTAATTTTAAATATAAGAAACGGATTTCATTTATGTCATCTGGTTTCTTCAAAAACTTGCGTTCTATTTTTTTTCGAAAACGGCCTCTGTTTGAATCCACAAACTTTATTTTTTTTTCAGAATGGGGTTATAAAACCAATAATTCTAAGGGAGATCTTAATAGTTCTATATGTATTTTTAAACAAGATATTAGCTTTTTTCACTATATAAGAAAGTGTTACGTGTCTCCTTTGTTTTTTCAATGGCTTCGTCCAATTTTGTCGATACCATTTATCTATCGCAACTATGACAAACAGGTTGGTTCAATTTGACATGCAAATGTCTAATGTGATTTGTTTTTATAACGACTTGACTGCTTCGTTGATGATTATAAAGAAATATAAAGATACTGATCTTTATAGAGATTAAATAAAAAAACAAGTTTTTTTTAACTGCAAGTAAGCAGCGTCATTAAAACTTAAAACAAAGAGAAATTGTTCCGTATATGAAAGGGGTTGTACCCTCCTCACAGCTCTGCTCATTACGCTAAAGTTTTTTACTATTTTAAAAAGTAGAGTTGTGACAAAGAGTCAAACTTTAGCGTAAAGAGAGAGGTGTTGAGGAGGGGACAACCCCTTTCATATACGGAACAATTTCTGTTCGTCTTAAGTTTTAATATCGCTACTTACTTGCAGTTAAAAAGACTTGTTTTTTTACATTTAATTTCTGAACCTTTTTGAATTAATACATGTTTTGATTTTTGCTCACCGCACATGAATAATTAAAACAAAATTTGCATATTATTTTTTTTTGGCTAAATAGCTTTCTCATAGATTTGATAGGACGGTTTTGATAAAACAAAGGGACGGGGGAGAGGGGAGGAGGCTTGGCTGCTCTCCAGTTTTTGGTACTTAAAAGTGCAACTAGACTTCTTCATTTTTTAATGAACATTTTTGTCAGTAATAAATGTACGTAACTTACGTAATGAACTTCAATATTTGTGTATTTTTATTACGCATATGAGGGGGGGAGTTCACCCCCTCACCAATACCTCGCTCTTTACACTTGAGCTTGAATTTTGTCCCAATTCTTTAAGATTGACCCTTGAATCAAAATGGCCGTATAATAAATAGTTGAAATTACTAAAAATACTTTAACGTAAAGAGCAAGGTATTGTGGAGGAGACAAACCCCGATATATACGTAGTATTTTCGTAGTATTTCGTATTTCGTAGTATTTTCTGTTCGTTTTAAGCTTAATGCTGCTTATTACTTCCAGTTGAATTTATATTTTATTTTCTCATTTTTTTTTTATAATGCTAGAGAATCCTGCGCCCCTTCATGGAAATTCTCTTTCCTCATGATAAATTCCTCCATAGAAATATCCTTCTACGTAATCCCGACCCCGACCCACCCCCACCCCAACACAAAAATTCCCCTTCAAACGCAGGTACACTTCATAATAACTATTACTGTATGCAAACAGTATTCAAAGTTTGTAACTTGCAGCCCCTCCCCCGGGACTGTGGGGGATGAAGTAGTTCCAAAGACACAATATGTTAGGTTTTCAACTAAGCGGAACAGAATGGCTAACTCAAAATTTTGATCTGGTGACTTTGGGGAAAATATTCGTGTGAGGTGACCTAGGCGCCCTCCAATTTTTTTGTCACTTAAAAAGGGCACTAGAACTTTTAATTTCCGTTAGAATATGCCCTCTTGCGACATTCTAGGACCGATGAGTCGATAGAATCACCTCTGAAAAAAAAAACAACAAATAAACACGCATTCATGATATGTCTTCTGGCAAAAAATGCAGAATTCCACATTTTTGTGGAGAAGAGCTTGAAACTTCTACAGTAGGATTCTCTGATACACTAAATCTGATGGTACGATTTTCGTTCAGATTCTATGACTTATAGGGGGTGTTTCCTCCTGTTTTCTAAAATAAGGTAAACTTTCTCAGGCTCGTAACTTTTGATGGGTAAGATTAAACTTGATGAAACTTATATATTAACACGTTACCACAAACTGTTTGATTTAATAGATTTAATAGAAGGGAGCCAACATTTCACCCCCATTTCCAACCATTGATTGGTCTCCAATCACTTACAACTCATAAAAAAGGACTAACTCTCAATTCCTGATGTAAAAAACACGCTCCAAAGTTTCTACGACCATGAGGTTGAGGAAGAGGCAGTCCTCCGCCTACATGGAATGCTCATTCGGGTTTAAATGTTACTCTTTATTTTTAATATAACAGCACAGAACAGAAATATTCCCAGAAATCAAAAGCGATTAAATATCAATTTCACATTTTTGATGTGTTTTAAAGTTTCTTTTTAATCCCTCCCATTGAAAAATAATCTGCCCCAAATTCCTGGTTACGGCCCTGGGAATTATACATCAATTTCTGGCACCATAATCCCCTCGTCTATACCTTACTACTAGTTCTGCATCAAACAGATCGTGCTGTCAGTGAGGAGCTACTCAGCTACAATAGTAAGCAAAACTCTAAAAAACTGGATTTTGATACCAATAGACATCAAAAATTGTCTTATCATACTGATTCCAAATATATAAAATTTACCAACAATTTATCAATCATAATTCATAAAATTTAACTTTACTGTTACCCATCAAAGTTGAGAGCCTGAGAAAATCTACATGATTTTAGAAAAAGAGGGTAAAAATCTCCTAAAAGTAAAGGAATTTAGTGAAAATCCCATAATCAGATTTAGCGTACCAAAGAACCCTGCTGTAGAAGTTTCAAGCGCCTAATAGATATATCAAAAGAATAAGATTTTTATGCTGATTTTAAATATATAAGTTTTATTAAATTTGGTCGTACTCATCAAAAGTTAAAAGCCTGGGAAAATTTGTCTTATTTTGGGAAACAGGGGGAAACACCCCCTAAAAGCTATAGTATTTTTTGCCAGAAGACCCATCACAGGTGCGTGTTTATTTGTTTGTTTGTTTGTTTTTTTCCCAGGGGTGATCGTATCGACCAAGTGGTCCTAGAATGTCACAGAGGGCTCATCCTAACGGAAATTAAAAGTTCTAGTGTCCTTTTTAAGTTACCAAAAAAATAGGATGGCACCTACGCCTCCTCCCACGCTCATTTTTTCCCAAAGTTAACGGATAAAAATTTTGAGATAGCCATTTTTTCAGCATAGTCGAAAAACATAATAACTATGTCTTTGGGGCTGATTTACTCCCCCAAAGTCCCCGGGGGAGGGGCTACAAGTTACAAGCTTTGACCAGCGTTTACATACAGTAATGGTTATTTGGAAGTGTACAGACCTTTTCAGGGGTATTTTTTGGTTTCGTAGGGGGGGGGAAGGGGGCTACGTAGGAGGATCTTCCCTTGGTGGAATTTGTCATGGGAGAAGAGAAATTCAATGAAGGGGGCGCAGGATTTTCTAGCATTATTTAAAAAAGACAATGAAAAAATAAAGATGAAAAAGTTTTTTCCACTGAAAGAAAGGACCAGCATTAAAACTTAAAACGAACATAAACTATTACGTATATGGGGGGCTGATCTCTTCCTAAATACCTCGCTCTTTACGCTAAAGTATTTTTAGTAATTTAAACTATTTATTCTACAGCCTTTGTGATTCAGGGATCAATCTTAAAGAATTGAGACAAAATTAAGATTCAGTGTAAAAAGTGAGGTATTAAAGAGAGGGCAAATCTCCTCATATACATAATAAAAACATACGAATATAGAAGTTTGTTACATAAGTTAATTTGTAAATTACGTATATTTTTGGCTAATAAAAACGTTCGTTAAAAATAAAAAATTCAAGTTGCCTTTTTAAGTAACCAAAAAATTGGAGGACAACTAAGCATCCTCCCCCACCCATTTTCTCAAAATCATCTGATCAAAACTAAGAGAAAACCATTTAGCAAAAAAAAGAATGAATATGCAAATTTAATTTTAATAATTTATCTGCAGAGAGCCAAAATCAAACGTGCATTAATTCAAAAACGTTCAGGAATTAAATAAAAAAACAAGTTGTTAAACTGAAAGTAAGGAGCGACATTAAAACTTAAAACGAACAGAAATTACTTCGTATATGAAAGGGGCTGTTCCCTCTTCATCGTCCCGCTCTTTACTCTAAAGTTATTTACTGTTTTATAAAGTAGAATTGAGAGAAAGAGTCAAACTTTAGCGTAAAGAGCGGGGCGTTGAGGAGGGAACAGCCCCTTTCATACAGGGGCTCATACAGTTTCTGTTCGTTTTAAGTTTCAATATCGCTCCTTACTTTCAGTTTAAAATGTTTTTTTTTTTCATTTAATCGCCTAAAGAAAGCTTTTATTTAATTGCCTAAAGCAGATGCGTGTTTGTTTTTGATTTTTTTTTTTCCAGAGTTGATCGTTTCGAAATAATGGTTATAGAAGATCGGTAGAAAATGAATTTGAACGGAAATTAAAACTTTTAGGGCCAATTTTAAATGACCTGCAAGATTGGAGGGCAACTAACCCCCCTCGGTAGGCTATATACTAGAAAAATGGCCATGGGAAGGGGCCTCTAGTTTACCCATTTTTTCCCAAAGTCGTCTAAGCAAAACGGTCATTTTGTTCAGTATGGTTAAACTATCCCTTTAGGGTTAACATGTCCCCCTCCCCACAGCCTTTGGGGAGAGACCTGTACGTTATGAAATTTGCCCATTGTTCACGGATAGGGTTTGTTACAGGTAAATATACAGACTTTCCTTTAGGGGGGATTTTTCGCTTGGAGTGGGTTTCCATGGACAGAGTTTTCTCTGCCAGAGAAATTTTATAGTGGAGAGACTTGACTATACTTAATTATTTTTATTTGTCTTACTTTCTCTTTCCCAAATTAACTTTGCATCCGGATGTTTTTTCAGGGGAATTGTCCGGGGGCTATTTCAGCATATTTTGGTTTTCAGGAAAAAATTTTCACGGAAGGGAAAATTTCTGGAGGGATCAGGAAAACAGTTAGAAATTAAAGTCTCTTTCAAATGAACTTTTCACGCTAAATCGTCCGCAAGAAATTTTAAGAGGAGGAAGAAGTTTATTTTATGTGGTAGTAAATTTTTATGGAGTTTCTGGTGAAAGGAGGGAGCTTTTCATGGAGGGTGAGCCAGATTTACCGGTATTTTTGAGAAACGAATTAAATTTAAAAAACAAAACTTACGAAACGATTCAGAATTACATTTTAATAACAGAATTTTTTCAACTGAAAGTAAGGAGCAACATTAAAACTCGAAACGGAAAGATTTTATTCTGTATACGAAGGAGTTGCCCCTTTCCTCAGTATCTTGCGCTTTACCCTCGGGTTTAATTGTCTTTTTTTTTCGATTTCTCAAGGAAAGCTTCTGAAAACCAAGGGCCTTTTAAAAATTCTAAGAACTTTAGTATAAACAGCAATCTATTGAGCAGAAAGGCAAACTCTTCATAAAGGGAATAATTTCTGCTCATTTGGAGTTTTCATATTGCTCCTTACTTTCAATTGAAAAGACTTGTTTTTTAAATTGAAGAATATCTAAAGGCTCAATGAGAGCTGGGATGTTTTGGCATTAAAATACACCCTTTGAGGCATCTCCCTCTTCTTCCTTAACTATGAAACAATCACAGAACTGCATTGTAGAAGTTTGAATACCTTTAAAAGTTTTATAATCGGTCCCCTGCTTATAGATAGTATTTTTGATTGGGAAACTTAGGGATTTTTTTCGCAAGGGAGTTTTCCGCAGGGGGGAAGAATTGTCCAGGAGAACTTTCAGTGGGAGACAATTTTTGGGAAGAACTTCCTGTCAGTGGGGATTAAATTGTCCGGCAAGATTCTTCCATGGAAAATATGAGTAATTTCAACAAGGGTGCTGCGAGATGATAACTCTGTTCTTATTGAATATTTTGCGTTTATTTTAATCCATTACTGAAGTGAAGCAATTTGCTTCACAATGCAGTGGTCTATTATTAATAAAAGGTGGTAGATTGTTGCACAGGGAAGAGATTAAGATACCAAAGGGATTACGTTTCGGTGAACAGATTTTCTAAGCTTCAGATGAAAACTAAGCGAGTTTTTGAGACTTCTTGTCTAATTCTTTTTAGTTCCCATGTATATTTTCATTGTATGCCTTTATTATAGGTCCTGGGGAGGGGATTGAGGGGTATTGGTAGTCTCCTAGCATTGATTAACTGAACTTAATTTTTTTTCATGAACTATATCCCTATTCTCCAGGACCATTGGTGTGATAGAATCACTCCTGCGAAATACTTAGGTCATTGAAACTTACTTATTTTGTTATCCTACCACCCCCACACAAAGATCTACTTCCCCTCCTTAATAATTTTTAAACTCAATTATGAAGCAAATCCCTTCGGTTGAATATAGTATTGAATAAATGCAAAAATATTTCTGTGCAACATTACAGCAGGTGATCTTTCAATATTTTCATGGACATTAACCGCATTTTTTTCACAGGAAAATCTTGCCAGACAATTAGATCTATGCTGATCTCTGAAAGTTGATATCTGCTTTTGGTCACTTAAAAAGAGTACGAGCAAATTAAATTTCCGTCAGAATGAGCTATTTCACATCTCTCTATGATGGTCTGGTTACCAGACAGATCAGGGCCATTCCTTGTTATTTATAGTGGAGGAGTGTAATTTCCCTCTACATTTCCCATAACAGACCATTTTAATCTGACGTCTTTTTCGAGTGGTTTTAGACTTTGTTTTGTAATAACCATAATTTCTTTTTTTTCATACGAAACTTTTATTTTTAAGACGAACCGAAATAATAGCTACCATTTTTGAATCAGTGCCAGATGGCAATTTTTTTTCAGAAGGTAGTTTTTTTCCAAACGCATTTTTTTTTAAATTTTGGTTATTATGGGCTGTGGTCCCCACCCCTGCTGCAGTGCCTGAGGTAGTTACCCTGCTTTCATCCATTCTCTTTAATGGTTTTGAGTAGATACAGTAGGAACCCATAAGCCTTTGGGAACCTTTCGCTTTCCTGTGCAGCTACCGCTGCAACCATGATTGATTTACTTGACTTAAGTCTCCTGCCGGGCGCTGCTCGGTGTAGAGAGTGATGTCTGCCTCCTCCATCCACTTCGGTCCATGGTGAGTATTTGCTCTTCGCCCTGTCTCATGTTTACCATCGTCAAGAACTCGGACAGGCTGTCGGACCAATGTTTCTTCGGTTGGCCACGAGGTCGCTTCCAGTCGACTTTGACAGGGTCAAAGTCGTAGATCGTCTTTGCGGGTAGATGTGGTGGCATTCGAAACAGGTGCCGGAACCATCTTAAGGTTTAATCGGCTGCTTGAGACGAAAACCGAGACTGCTTTGTGAGTTGCAGAAAGATCTCATTTCTGACGAAGTCGGAACATCGTAGGCCCTCAATCCTCCTCAGGCTTTTCGTATGAAATACTTCAATTTTCTTGAGGGTTGCAGCTGATGCTTGCCATGTCTCAGCTCTGTAAAACATCACAGAGCCAACTAGAGCGTTGAAGATCGGCAGTTTTTTTGTACGAATGATGTTTGGTTTTTGCCACAGGTGACGATTCAGTCAGCCCGTGACAGAAGACGCTTTGGATAATCTCGCTTGCAGATCGGGGAGAAGCGATCCAAGTAATCGGTAAAATCAACATCTGTGATGGCACGATCTCCGAATTTGATCCCAAAACTGGGACATGAAGTGGCTTTTATCATAATGTACTCTACGATGACATTGAAGAGCTCTGGGGCCAGTGCACATCGGCTGCGTCAACCATTTACTTGTACACAGCTCCCATGGTGCAGCGCCTTCAGAAGTCTGCGATATTTCTTGGGCAGGCCAATCAACTCTAGAATCCACCAATGAGCTTTTCTATCGACTGAGTCAAATGCAGCACAGAAGTCGACGAAGACAATAAATGCTTTCCGTTGGAACTCTTCGGTCTTCTCTACAATTTGTCGAATCAGTAAAAATCTACTCGATGGTTGAACGGTCCGACATAAAACCAGCTTGCTCTGGTCGCCAGATTTTTCGAATGATATTCTGACATCGATCCAGCAGGACCATTGAAAGCAGTTTTCCAGTGACTGACAGTAGGGTTATTCTCCGATAGTTGGAGTAGTCACTTCTTGAGCCTTTCTTCTTCCATAAGAGATGATGACACCCTTTCGCCAATCCTCGGGAATTATCTCCGTTTGCTTGATTGTAGAAAACAGGGTGTGGAAAAACAGGAGTATTCCAGGACCTCCATATTTGAGCAGCTCTGAGTTTAAGCCACAGATACCAGCAGCTTTATTATTCTTGAGCCTTTTACTGCATATGTGTTTTCTGAGGGGCTGAAAGGCTCGTCTGGAGGAGCATCTGTTTCATTTCTTTGACTGCAAGGTTGGCAGGGACTATCATTAGGAGGCACAGATGGGCTATTATTGTTCAGGAGCGAACAGTAGTGGTCCTTTCACTGCTCAAGACAAGAAACCATCAGAAAGAATTGCCCCATCCCTGGACAGGACGGGATCCAAGGTGGGAGTTTTATTTTACGTGAGGTCTCGGAGATGCTTGAATAGGCTGCCCATGTCTTTCTATTTTGCAGCTAGTTCAATTTCATCGACGTTTCTTGCAACAAATTGGGTTCCATTCAGGTGAATGAGTCCATTCTGCGATCCATTGAGCCTTCGATATGTGGTCATGTCCCCAAGAAGTCTTGCCTTCCGTCTTTGCTCTATGACTTGCTAGTTAGCCACGATTTCTTTGGTAACTCCTCTCGCCAAGCACTAGTTGTTCTGCTTCATGGTCTGTGATTTGAAATGCTTCCAGAGATCTTCGCTGCTATTAAGTGATCCAAGGGGCTCGAAGGGATTCGTTATCTTAATATTGTACTTCTGGCAAATATTTGGTTCCTTTAGTTTACCAATATCTGTAGCGACGGGTTTTCTTTCCGATCGTTGTGCATGGAGGCGAAGCCGAAGATCGTTGCACACAAGCCTGTGTTCTGCGCTTCTGAGCTCTGCTGATCTGTAAGTTCTGCAGTTCTTCACCAATGATCTCCAGAATTTGGAAATAATGACCAAGTCAATCATCTTCTTTGTATGACCGTCATTACTATACCACGTAATATGCAATAATGCAATCTTGCAATCAACTATGATTGCATTTTATTAATAGATACAAAGTCATTACCAGGGCTGGTGATACCCGGGTAACTATAGCATACCCTCCATGGTCAAATATAAGGAAAAAGTTGAATCAAAGTTATACTTTGATCCAAGATTAGAACAAGTTGAAGCAAAGATAAAACCACCCTACCCCTGCTGCACTGCCTGGGGCAGTTGCCATGGTTGTACCCATACCCTTCAAATGGTTTTGAATAAATACAATAGGAACCCATGAACCTTTGCGAGCTGGCGTTTGTCCCTCCGGATAATATTTCTCTTGCATACCCCCTCCCCAAACAGCTGATTGGCTTCCAATCACTTTCAACTTATAAAAAAGGACAAAACTCTCAATTTCTGGTCTAATGAGCACCCTTCAAAGTTTCTGCGACGATGAAGGGAAAATTTGGATGAGGAAGGGCCAGTCTCTTTCAAAAAAGAATAAATTCTGCTCATTTTGAGGTTTAATGATACTCTTTACTACCATAATAGCAGCACAGACCAGAAATATTCCCAGATATCATAAGGGTTTAAGTATCAATTTTACATTTTTCATGCTTTTTTAAAGGTTTTTTTTTACCACCATCCCACCCAAAAAATACCCCCCTCCCCTGAACAAAATCTTGGTTAAAGCTCTTGAGAGGTTCAAATAAGTGATACATAAAGAATTGATAGAGTTCACCATGAATGTTAGTCAAGAGGATCTCAAGTAGCAGTAATTAATAGAAGTTTTGTTTAGATTTAAAATTGACAAATATGTTAGAATTGCCCACGGTAAGAATTGAAGTTGTGACCTTCAGTGTAAAATCACAACACGCCCTCCACTGCAGCGTACAGAATTTGATCATCCCATTGTTAAAATAGCTTATGCTATAATTTATAATATGTATAAGGAAATAAATCTGGTAATGATGTTTTTCTAACAATGATTCCTACTAGGCTTCTTAATTTCGATTTTCTTTTTTATGGTTTTTGAATTGTTGTAAGTTCCTTTTAAAAAAATTCGCAAATATTTTTGCAATTACCAATTTTTGTTCTTTATGCAATTTAATGTCTTTCAAACAGTTCGTGGTAACGAACTGTAGAAAGGAGCGACCCGGCTCAATAGTGACCAAAACTCTAAAAAATTGAATTTTGATATCAATAACTACATCAAAAGAATCGCATTTTAATGCTGATTTTAAATATATAAGTTTCATCAAGTTTAGTCTTACCCATCAAAAGTTACGAGCCTGAGAAAATTTGCCTTATTTAGGAAAATAGGGGGAAACACCCCATAAAAGTCATAGGATCTTAACGAAAATGACACCATCAGATTCAGCGTGTCAGAGAACCCTACTGTAGAAGTTTCAAGCTCCTATCTACAAAAATGTGGAATTTTGTATTTTTTGCCAGAAGACAAATCACGGGTGCGTGTTTATTTGTTTGTTTGTTTTTTGTTTTTTTTTTCCCAGGGGTCATCGTATCAACCAAGTGGTCCTAGAATGTCGCAAGAGGGCTCATTCTAACAGAAATGAAAAGTTCTAGTGCCCTTTTTAAGTGACCAAAAAAATTGGAGGGCATCTAGGCCCCCTCCCACGCTCATTTTTTTCCCAAAGTCAACGAATCAAAATTTTGAGATAGCAATTTTGTTCAACATAGTCGAAAACCATAATAACTATGTCTTTGGGGATGACTTACTCCCCCACAATCCCTGGGGGAGGGGCTGCAAGTTACAAACTTTGACCAGTGTTTAATGGTTATTGGGAAGTGTACAGACGTTTTCAGGGGGGATTTTATTTTGTTTGGGGGTGGGGCTGAGGAGAGGGGGCTATGTTGGAGGATCTTTCCTTGGAGGAATCTGTCATGGGGGAAGAAAAATTCAATGACAAGGGCGCAGGATTCTCTAGCATTACTATAAGAAAACAATGAAAAGTAAACATGAAAACGTTTTTTCAAATGAAAGGAAGAAGTAGCATTGAAACTTAAAACGAACAGAGATTATTACGCATATGAGGGGTTCTAAAAATACTTTAGCATAAAGAGCGAGGTATTTAGGAGGAGATAAATACCTTGCTCTTTATGCTAAAGTATTTTTAGTAATTTCAACTATTCATTCTACGGCCTTTCTGATTCAGGGGTCATTCTTAAAGAATTGGGACATAACTTACGATTTAGTGTAAAGAGCGAGGTATTAACGAGGGTACAAACCCCCTCGTATACATAATAAAAATATAAGGTTATGAAAGTTTGTTACGTAAGTTAATTCTTAAGTTACGTATATTTTTTACTAATAAAAACGTTCGTTAAAAATTAACAGTTCTAGTTGCCTTTTTAAGTAACCAATAAATTGGAGGGCAACTAGGCCTCCTTCTCCACCCCTTATTTCTCAAAATAGTCTGATCAAAAATAAGAGAAAGCCATTTAGCCAAAAAAAAAGAATTAATATACAAATTTTATTTTAATAATTTATGTGCGGAGAGCCAAAACCAAACATGCATTAATTCAAAAACGTTCAGAAATTAAATAAAAAAAAAACTAATTTTTTTTTTAGCTGAAAGTAAGGAGCGACATTAAAACTTAAAACGAACAAAAATTACTCCGTATATGAAATGAGTTGTCCCCTCCGCAATCCCTCGCTATTTACGCTAAAGTTTGACTCTTTGCCACAATTGTACTTTTTAAAACAATTAAAAGCTTTAGCGTAAAGAGCGAGGGATTGCGGAGGGGACAACTCATTTCATATACGGAGTAATTTTTGTTCGTTTTAAGTTTTAATGTCGCTCCTTACTTTCAGCTAAAAAAAAATTTTTTTTTTTATTTAATTCATACTAAGGTCTATTAAAATATACTGATTGTTACAGCAAGTCTGATTTCTAACATCAATTCCTACTAAGATTCAAACTTTTGGTTTACTTTCTTATGGTTTTGGAATTATTGTAATCCCTTTTCCATTTATATGCAAATATTTTTGCGATTTCCAGTATTTTTACTCCTTAAACAATTTAATATAAAGAAATCTTAAATTTTTCCACATAAAGTTTGACAAGCATGACAACATAATTGTAATACTAATGTATATGAAAATGATTTCACTGACATAAATATTTGTTCTCCAAAATTATGGCTATAAGATTATTTTCTTTAAAGTATCGATATATTCGATTATATATGTGGATTATGTAAGCCTCATCTGGTTATTGGTTGCAGATATAGCTGAAATTTTTAAACAGTTCGTGGTAACAAACTGTAGTAAGGAGCAGTAATTGGAACCCTAAAAAAAATGGAATTTTGATACCAATTGTTACATCAAAAGAATCGCATTTTAAAAGAGAACTGTTGATTTTAAATATATAAGTTTCATCAAGTTTACTCTTACTGATCAAAAGTTACGAGCCTGAGAAAATTCGTCTTATTTTAGAAAATAAGGGGAAACGCCCTCTAAAAGTCATGGAATCTTAACGAAAATCACACAGTCAGATTGAGCGTATCAGAGAACCCTGCTGTAGAAGTTTTTGAGGTGTTGACGAGGGGGGGGGGGAATATACGTAGTAAAAGAAATACGAATATAGAAGTTCGTTACGTAAGTTAATTCGTAAGTTGTATATGTGTTTTACTAATAACAACGCTCTTAAAACTAAAAGTTCTATTTGCTTTTTTAAGTAACAAAAAATTGGATGGCAACTAGGCTTCCTCCCGCGCTCCTTTTTTCTCAAAATCGTCCGATCAAAACTATGAGAAAGCGATTTAGCCCAAAAAAAATAATATGCAAATTCGGTTTGAATTATTCATGTGCAGAGAGCCAAAATCAAAACATGCATTAATTCAAAAACTTTCAGAAATAAAATAAAAAAAAGTTTTTTTTAACTGAAAGTAAGGAGCTACATTAAAACTTAAAACGAACAGAAATTACTACGTATATGAAAGGGGCTGTTCCCTCCTCAAGGCTCTGCTCTTTACGCTAAAGTTTTGTTTTACTGTTTTAAAAAGTAGGGTTGAGAGAAAGAGTCAAAATTTAGGGTAAAAAGTTTTAATTTAGTTCCATCCAGATTTCCTGGCATTATTCAAAAAATGGTCGGAAATAAAAAAAAAAGACAAGTTTCTTCAACTGAAAATATGGAGCAACATTAAAAACTAAAAACGAAAACAAATTATTACAGGTATAAAAGGGGTTGTCTCCTCCTTAACACCTCGCTCTTTACACTAAAGTTTGAATTTTGTCCCAATTATGTAAGAATTACTCCTGTAACACAAGGGTCGTTTAATTAGAACAATAAGAAGCTTTTTTAAAAGTGCTAAGAAACTTTAGCGTAAAGAGCGTGGTATTGAGGAGGAGGCAATACCCTTGATATATGTAATAATTTCCGTTCGATTTGTTTTAACGTTGCACCTTACTTTCAGTTGAAGAAACTTTTCTTTTTTTCAATCAAGCTCAAGCTCTTCAGGCAGGGTTGCGAGGATGCTAAACTGGGATAAAGGGTTACGCAGTGTATTAACTAAGTCAACACATAAGAAGTCAGTCAGGAGGGCACAGACGTATGACTGGAATTACTGATAAGAGACGAGTCATACTGGTTAGCAGTAGGTTGAAGTGGAGTAGTACAAACACAGCAAATAGTGTCTTACTTGAGGAAAAATCACTGAGGAAAAAGACAAAGCAAGAAGTCTTACTTGAAAGGCATCACCGGTTCCAAAATAGAGAGGAATGAACGCGAGCCATATGATGCAGGTTGTATACATTGTGAAGCCAATGAATTTGGACTCATTAAAATTCTCGGGAATCTTCCTTGTCTTCACAGCGTATATTGTGCAGATCAACACCAAAAACATGTTGTACGACTTAAAGAATAAAATAAAAAAATTGAATAGTTAAAATAGTTAAAAAATAGTTATACATATAATATGTATAATATAAGCTATATATAGCATAATACAATGTTAATCTATCTTTTGTATTATAGTATAATACAAAATTAATATACAAAATATATAATATCAAATTAAACGATATATAATTGTATTGTACTAGCTAGTGGCACGCGGCAGGCTTCTATATATGGATTCTCATATGTATATACAAAGTTATTTACGTATATACAACGGATACGCGCTAATTTTTAACTGCGTAAAACTTGTTGATATACAACATTCTTCGCTGTTCTATTGTCTGTGCATATACATAGATTGTCCAGTTTACCGACTTTTGAGCATGCAACATATGATTGTCCATGGGAAAAACAATCCGTATTAGGACCTATACCACATTTTTTCTAGGATTGCCCTTGAGCTTTGTTGATGGTGATTGCAAATGCTAATCGAATTGGGAATTGCAATCTTTTAAACTGGAATCATGGGAATGCGAGGAATAAGAACAGCCTCACCGTCGGAAGGCCCTATCAAGATTGTTGCCTCTATTACGTTTTCCATTGTTTTTTTTTTTTTTAATGGCAAGTCGCGTGCCGTTGCAAAGCTTTGGTGGGTTAATATTTCGCAACAATATTATTGGTACGCCTATTCGTAGTTGTAGCACGTGTGGTGGAAACCCTAAATGCCTTTACGTGTACCCATAAATTAGAATTTTTAAGGCCAGCATTCATTTTGTCTGCAGGTGTCGATCTAGGAATAACAGGTAATGTTTGCCTGAAATCTCCTGCAAGCAATATTAATGTGCTGCCAAACGGTTTGGAATTTCCTCGCAAATCTTGCAATGATCGGTCAAGTGCCTCGAGCGATTTTTTGTGTGCCATTGTGCACTTGTCCCAAACAATAAGTTTGCATTGCTGCAATGCTTTACCCATCCCAGATGATTTGGAAATGTTGCACGTGGGAGTTTCTGTAGGTTGCATATTCAGAGGCAATTTCAAGGCGGAATGAGCAGTTCTCCCACCAAGCAGCAACGTTGCGGCTATTCCGGACGAGGCAAGGGCCAACGCAGTGTAATTTTTGGATTGAGTTGATACCAGTATCAATCTAATTAGAAACGTTTTACCAGTACCTCCTGGTGCATCCAAGAAGAAGATTTCTCCAACTTGGTTATCGACGCAACGCATTGTTTGATAATAAATGCCTTTTTTGTCAGACATTAACTTGGAAATATTTGTTTATATATACGTCGATAAATCAATCTTGTTCTAACTTTGTTCACAATCCAATTCTACACATTTAGAAATAGCAGCAGTACGATTAGGTGAAGACATTCCAAATGCTTGAGAAGTTTGTTTGCGATGGATAAGCACAAATCTTTAATCATAAATAAAGTGAAGTTAAAAATTCTTGTTGTAAAATCCAAGGTCATATCTGACCTCTCTAACCGTATTCGGTAGAGTATATCCTCAGCCATTTGTGCTTTGTATTTCTCCCATAACTGTGTAGGAGATGAAAAAGAGCAAGTTGTTAATGTGATAGCAAACAATGCACGAATTTTACTTGGAGTTGACGTTTCGCACGCGTCATTGATGCAGTTATCTCAGTGTTGGTCGTTTTCTAATAAATTCAGAGCTTGACATGCGCTACGGTAAGTGTCATTTACAGTCCCGTTTACAGATGGCAAATGCTCAAAAGACGTTGGGCCGGGTACATTAACCAAAAGAAGGCAGAGAAAGAAGCATTCATCTTGATTAGGGTGAATGATGTAAAGTCTTCCTATCGTGGTTTCTTTGAATATGCTAGTTTGGCCGTCGACTGACTCATCCCGTTTTCGATGTTCAAATGATTTCTTATTAGTATTTCGCGTGTAATACGAAGGCACTTCAGAATATAGCAGTTTTTTTTGCAAAATAAACACCTTGACCATTCCGTAAATGTACCGCGCAGTGAACAACAGCTAGGCTTCGTTCTTGTATCGAAAATGAAAGAATTCGCCACATAGCTTCATTACTGCTTATGTATCTCCCAGCCTGATATTGTACGACTTCATCGATATCACAGATTTCGGACTGCAAGCCAAAAATTGCCATGTCGTTTCCTTTGTTGACATATTTATATATGTATTTGATTACCTTTACGGAATTACAACATTCCACGTTTATGTGCGCATTGTATGTTTTCAATAATAGAGGTGAATATGGAACGACCCACTACCCACTGGTTATCTACTTTGATATAACGGTTACGCGACTCTATGATGGCTGATTTTCCTCCATATTTGGTAGAACTTCTTCTAAATAAAGGGTATCCATCATTGCCGGTAATTGTGTTAGGTACTAAAAGTCGAGGATATTGCTTTGTGTACCTTCCTCTGTCAATGCGTGGCGAATTTTGATTCAGTTCACCGCAAGGTCCATGTGTCATATTTTTTACAACAATGTAATGTAAGCCCCTATCGACATCTTAATCAGGTATTTCAGCGGAAATCACATGGTCAATTTCGTTAGAAGAAAGTTTTATCAAATAACCATATTAGTATATGTGCGTGTGGCAATCCTCGTTTTTGCCATTCCACTGAATACAACCAGAATCGCACTGGCCCAAACACTTTAGGTTTTACTATGAAATTTATCAGTGATTTCAACTTTTGCCGGAAGACAGGGGCCGTAATGTCATGTCTGTGAGCTGGCGATTATCCAGGAGGTAAAAGTTGCTGTATCTTGTCCCAAGATGGATTACATTTAAATGTAATGAATAAATCTGGACGACCATAGAGACGAGTATACGCAATTGCATCTTGAGCATACTGATGCATATGACGCAGACTCCCAGCATATGATGAAGTTAAATCGTTACTCTTCCAATGTTAGTGGTGGTATTACCGTCATTTACAACTGCATCTCGCAAATTAATGTATTGTTCAGAGCGGAGCTTGGTCTGATTCAGACGGATGAATAGCAAACGTTCTGATTTAATCTTTTCATACATACCAAAGATGTATTGATGAAACAATTGACGGCATTTTAAAATATAATTCTCTTCATCCTGACAATCATTAGTCTATAGGTATAATAGTTCATTGCGCTGCATTTCTTATCCATTTCTTTGTTAGTGGCTGGATTTATCAATTTAATGTTAAAGTGATAGCCGTCGGCTCAATCATAGGATATTGTAGGGCATCGTATCATCGATAAGTTTCAGAAATTCTTGTCACCCGAGCATTTCGCCTTTGAAGAATAATATCTCGAGGTAAAAACTGATCACCGAACATAACGATTTCCAGTTCGTTAATAGTTGGAGCATTGCATCTCCGCACATGTTCACCAGTAGGCTTTTTGTCAGGGTAAATAACAATTTTATGCGTATCAGTAGGCATTAAATTGATTGCTGTTTTGAACAGACGCACTAAATTATTATTTTCGTGGAAAAGATGTTGCAACTGGGAAACGATAGTCCTTTCAACGTCGGGAGAAATCTCGCAACGTGCGTTCAATTCAGCATTAGTATCACTGATGAAGTACGATTGTAAAAAATTGTGATGCTTACCTGAAAATGGCAGAAGGTAACCTGCTCTATGATAAATTTGCCCTTTTACTTTGAAAGTAGGCATAAAATGACCTTGATCTTCGATTTGGGCCCCAAACGACGTCATTTGGAAACATGTTATATTCCCTGATGTTTGATAAAAAAACGCTTCGATTCAGACCTATACCCAGTAAGCAAAGTTTTCAATGGCTCTGGTGGTGCAGCGAGTTGAGGAAGCTTAACTTTTCCTGAAGTGCAACACATTCCCATTGTTTCATCATTAAATTTCAAAACCTTGCAATAAGGACAAATTTCAGACATAGTCCCGATTTAAAAATCTTGACTGAAGCTATAATCATCGGAAGGGCAGTACTTGAATACCAGTCGATTATGTACACATTGTTTTGCAATAAATTTTACTTTTTTTACACGCCTTTTTTTTACTATTTCTGTCAGCCGCAAGCCTAGTTTCGCGTTGCTCTGCTAGTTCCTCGACACATCTTCTTTTTTACGTTCTCTTTCAGCATCAAGTTTGGTTTCGCGTCGCTCTCGTTGCTCCTCGACATACCTTCGGTTTTTACTATATCTATCAGCCGCAAGCCTGGTTTCGCGTTGCTCTGGTAGTTCCTCGACACCTTCTTTTTTTTACTTTCTGTTTCAGCATGGAGTCTGGTTTCTCGTTGCTCTGGTAGTTTCTTGACACCCCTTATTTTTTACTTTCTCTGTCGGTTTTGTGTGGCTCTCGTGGTTCCTCAACACGTCTTCGTTGAAGTAAATTGGACATTCCTAATCAGGCCCTTTCTCTTTGAGCCGTAAGCCTGGTTTTGCGCTGCTCCAGTGTTTCGTCCTGGTGTTTAATTTTTGGTAAAATATTAGGATAATTTCTTTTTGACCTTAATTGACACTTTGACAAATTTTCTTTGTGCAGCAAGTATTCTAACCTTCAACAATTTCTACTAAACTTCTAACTTTTGGTTTTCTTTTTTAAGGTTTTCGAATTGTTTTATTCCATTGCCAAAATATATTGAAATATTTGTGCAATTACCAGTTTTTTACATTTTAAGCAATTTAATAACATTTAAAAAGAGCCTTAATTTATTTTGAATACTTATTAAAAAAAAAGTATTATTGAATGCTTGATTAAGATAGTGGTAGAGAAAGTGAAAAATAACTGAACCTCTTTTTTTAGTTTTTTTTTAAATGATTGCCATTGAGCTAATTTTTTTCTTTTTTTCCTTTTTATTTTTTCCTTTCTTTCAATTTTTTTTTCATTTTTTAGTTTTTTAATTTTTTTTCCTTTTTTAGCTTTTTTTCTTTTTTCTTTTTTTCTTTTTTTAGTTTTTTCTTTTTTTCCTTTTTTTCTTTTTCTTTAGTTTCCTTTTTCATTTTTTTATTTTTTTTCTTTTTTCTTTTTTCTTTTTTCTTAGTTTTTATTTTTTCTAGTTTTTTCTTTCTTAGGGTTTTCTAATTTATTTTTTTCTTTTTTAGTTTTTTCTTTTTTTTAGTTTTTTCTTTTTTTTAGTTTTTCCATTTTTAGTTTTTTCTCTTTTTTAGTTTTTTATTTTTTTTTATTTTTTTTTTAATTTTTAATTTTTTATTTTTTTATTTTTTTTTAGTGATTTTTGTTTTTTAGTTTTTTCTTTTAGTTTTTTCTTTTTTATTTTTGTAGTTTTTTCTTTTTTTAGTTTTTTCTCTTTTTTTATTTCTTTTTCTTTTTTAGTTTTTTCTTTTTTCTAGTTTTTTAGCTCTTTTATTTTTTTAGTTTTTTTTCTTTTTTTTTGCTTTATTTTTTTTAGTTTTTTACCTTTTTTAGTTTTTATTTTAGTTTTTTTCTTTTTTTAGTATTCTTTTTCTTCTTTATTTATCAGTTTTTTCCTTTTTTTTATAGAAGATAGTGTAACATACGGACAGAAAGACAGAAACTGTCTTATATATATATATATATATATATATATATATATATATATATATATATATATATATATATATATATATATATATATATATATATATATATATATATATATATATATAAATAATAGCTATAATAAATATAAATAATTAAAATAAAATAGCAAAACAACTTGCGGCTTTATTGTTTAAGACAAAAATGTAGCCTTAACAATGTTCCTTAATAAATTTGTGCCTGCTTAGTTTTATAGTTTGTACCTTGTTTCTTATACCCCGGCTAATGGCACGGATTGCTTTTTAACATCTTATATACCAATAGTTTGATACCTAGTTCCACTTTGTGCCTCTAATTTTAAATTGAGCCATTTTTATGGCACTTAGTATTAACCAAGTGACATATAGCAATCGAAAATTCTGTTGGTCTGTCTGTCGGTCTGTCGGTCCCGGTTCTGCTACTTTAGGCACTTCCAGGTAAGCTAGGAGGATGAAATTTGGCAGGCATATCAGGGACCGGACCGTATTAAATTAGAAATAGTATTTTTCCCGATTTGACCATCTGGGGGGGGGGATCCGTTAACTCGAAAAAAAAATAGAAAAACTGAAGTATTTTTAACTTACGAACGGTTGATCAGATCTTTCTGAAATTTGATGTTTGGAAGGATATCGTGTCTCAGAGCTCTTATTTTAAATTTCGACCGGATCTGGTGACATTTGGGGGAGGGGAAACCCTAAAATCTTGGAAAACACTTAGAGTGGGGGGATCGGGTTGAAACTTGGTGGGAAAAATAAGCAAAAAAGATGCATGGTTGACATAACCGGAAAGGATCCGCTCTCTTCGGGGTAGTTGGGGAGGGGGGTTAATTATGAAAAATTAGAAAAAATGAGGTATTTTTAACTTACGAACGGGTGATCTGATCTCAATGAAATTTGATATTTAGAAGGATATCGTGCCTCAAAGCTCTTATTTTAAATCCCGACTAGATCTGGTGACATTGGGGGAGTTTGGGGTGGGGGAACCTAAAATCATGGAAAATACTTAGATTGGAGGGATCGGGATGAAACTTGGTGGGATAAATAAGCAGAAGTCTTAGATACGTGATTTACATGATTGGAACGGATCCGCTCTATTGTGGGGGGGGGGTTAATACTGAAAAATCAGGAAAATGACGTATTTTTAACTTACGAAGGAGTGATTGAATCTTCATTAAACTTCATATTTAGTAGGACCTCGTAACTCAGATCTCTTATTTTAAATCTCAACCGGATCCAGTGCCGTTGGGGGGTAGTTGGGGGGGGAATCTTAGAAAATACTTAAGGCAGAGAGATCAGGATGAAACTGGATGGGAAGAATAAAAGCTTGTCTAAGATACGTGACTGACATAACTGGACCGGATGTGCTCTCTTTGGTGGAGTTGGAGGGGGGAATTGGGAAAAATGAGGTATCTGTAACTTACGAAAGGGTGACCAGATCTTCATGAAATTTGATATTTAGAAGGATCTTGTGCTTTAAAGGTCTAATTTTAAGTTTTGACCAGATCCTGTGACATTGGGGGGAGTTGGAGGGGGAAATCGGAATTCTTGGAAAACGTGAAAATTGGGGTATTTTTATTGGGAAGTGTACAGACGTTTCAGGGGACTTTCTCGTATTGAAGGTGGGTTGGGTTACGTGGGAGGATCTTTTCATGGAGGAATTCATCATGAAGGAAAAGAACTTCCATGAAGGGGCTGCAGGATTTTCTAGCATTATTTAAGAAAAACAATGAAAAAATAAATAAAAAAAATTCAGCCGGAAGTAAGGGGTAGCATTAAAACCTAAAAAGAACAGAAATTACTAAGTAAATCAGGGGGATCATCTCCTCCACAATACTTCGCTGTTCACGTTAAAGTATTTTCAGTAATTTCAACTATTTATTCTACGGCCTTTGGAATTCAGAGGTCATTCTTGAGGAATTGCGACAAAATTCAAGCTTTAGCGTAAACAGCGAGGTATCGACTAGGGGCCGAACCCCCTCATATACGTAATATAAATATACAAATATAGAAGTTCGCAATGGAAGTTAATTCTTAAGTTAAGCATATTTATTACTAAAAAAAAACTTTCGTAAAAAAATAAAAAGTTCTAGTTGTTTTTTTGAAGTAGCCAAAAACTGGAGGACAACTAGGCCTCCTCTCCCCACCCCCTTTTTGTATCTAAATCTTCTGATCAAAACTATGAGAAAGCCATTTAGCAGATAAAAAATTAATATGCAAATTTTGTTTTAATTATTTATGTGCGGTGAGCCAAAATCAAAACTTGTATTAATTCAAAAATATTCAGAAATTAAATGAAAAAAAGTTTTTTTTTTAACTGCAAGTAAGGAGTGACACTAAAACTTAAAACGAGCAGAAATTATTCCGTATATAATGGGGTTGTCCCCTCCGCAACGCCTCGCTCTTCACGCTAAAGTTTTTTAATGTTAAAAAAAATAGAGTTGTAACAAATAGTCAAGCATTAGCGTAAAGAGTGAGGCGTTGCGGAGGGGACAACCCCTTCATATACGGAATAATTTTTGTTAGTTTTAAGTTTTAGTGTCGCTCCTTACTTGCAGTTAAAAGAATGTTTTATTTTATTTAATATTCTCAAAGATTAACGCAATGCACGATACTGTTGTGACATCACCATCTTCCTGAGATTTACCCCGATAAACAAGGGAAGCGTAATTCCCCGTTCACTTGATCCCCGCAGTTTAAGGGAGACTCTCCCAGCAGGTACGACGGCGCTTGAGACGCGGAATCGCCCCTCATTTGTTTTCCAATTTGGGTTACTTTGCAGAAATTTATAGATCACAATGCTAAGCCAATTGTTGACAAAAGTCACTGAATTAATTATGAAATGTAGATCAGGAATATAAGTCAACTATAATCCCAAGCCAATGAATGCGAAATGTCAAAATAATTCACTTAAAAAAAGAACACACTGATTTAATGATGTTCGTGAAGAATCTGATTTTAGCTGTTCTCATTTTAAACTCTGAAACAATACGGAAATATTCAATTATTTCCTTCTAAATATTCCACCTTCTGCTTACATAGCCCTATGCCTACCTTTCAGATCAATCCATGTTCCAAATAGCTAAACAAACATACAACCAAGTAAACTATGAACAAGCGGTGATTTTTTTTTTTTTTTCAAATTTAAAACCTTTAAGTTCTTTTATCTATGTTTCTTTTAAGACTGAAGTTGCTTTTTTATGCATTGCTTGAAAAGTTAAGCATTTTAATGTATTTTTTTTTCAATTTTAATCCTTTTAGGATTATTCTTGGAATATCATCCTAAAAAAATTCCTATGTTTCATTTTTATGAAAGCAGAGAGCTTTCATAAAAATAAAATTCAGCTAAGCTTATTTCAAATTATCACGTTTTTCATATTATTCATATTCAATTTTTCATATATTCTTTTTGTAGATTTTCAGCAAAGAATATCTGATAAATCAGTGATAATTTGATTTTTCAATGAAAGCTTATAAAAGCGATGAAACTATAATCTGCCAATAAGGAAAATTTGGGCAATAAAATTAGTAATCGTATCCTTCATCTGTCTTTCCATTTGCTAATTGAACCCTGGTTTAGAAATGCTATAAATCATTTTTCTTTCTTCAAAATGTCAGCAGCATTTTTCTATTTCCATAAGAAACAGGCTGAAAATGTAAATTAATAGCATCTCCATAATTTCTGGATTTTGTTTCAGAAGTTTTGAATCAATTATAAAATGTTTAAGTTAAAGAATTTTAAGGGTAAAATAAAGGTGTTTCTTAACTGTAAGGTTAAAGTCCTTTTTTTCGAAATTAGGGAAATAAGATACATTTCCAAAAACTTTACAAAACTCCTTAAACTAAAAATGTGATGCCCTTTTTTTCTAAATTTGAATCTTGGTATAAGCGTCACGTTGTATGGTAGCTCGACGAGTTTTTTTTTTGTTGTTAAAACAATTGTTCATATGTAACCTCACGTTTTAGCTTCGAAATTTCTTTGTGTAAAATTTTTATTTCTTTTTTTATGTCTATGGGTAATCTCTTTATTATGAAAAATTATCAGTTGAGATTGACGTTAATTTTCCATATGTTTGAAGGATATCGATTTTTAAAAACTATGTCTACCATCAGGATCGTATATAGGATTATTTTTTTGGGGGGGGGGAGAGGGATACGGAAAAAATACAGAAAAAAATTGTTTATATGTGAATTGGTCACGTTTTTACGAGTCGGACAAACATTCTGGGAGGAGGGACCCCCTAACCAAACCCATTCACCCAGATATGGCCTTGCCTACAATCTATATTACCATTAAATACAAACTCGGAATATAACAATCGCTTCCCTTCGAAATGCGTAATATACCCCTTCCACTTAATGCATTCCCTTTAGCTATATGCCAACCTTTAAGATTTTCTTGGATTGTACTACTTTTTATATTTATTTCTCATCAGTATTTGATTCAAAATGCGAAATTCCAAGTTAGCGAAATGCCAAAATCCAGAACGCCAAACACAATTCAAAAAAATAACCTAAAAAATCAGCTAAATACTGTGTCAAATATGACCAAAGACAATATCCCAACATCAGGTAAGTAGCCAGGAGGCAATTATGACAACAGCTACAATAACTATTTACAAAAAGATCCTTGAATCGCACATTGTTTTGTTTTTCCACTATCGAATTTCATTTATTATTCGACAATCTTACCAGACGCATTTAGTAAATGAATCATCAGATTCTATAAACTGCATTAAAGCCAAATGTTCCATAAAACAAGGGTGCAAGCCAGAGGCGGATCTAGAGCAAAATCTTGGGGGAAGGCCCACTGTGACAAGGCTGCCAATTAGCAAAATCTAGGGTCCAATATGATACTACTAATAATAATAATAACTCACTGCAGCACCAAGTCGCCTGAGACAAACACAGATACACACGCTCCTCCTCCAACCTAATCTATTCAAGGCCTCCCTCTTTACACCATCCCAGGAAGTTCCCATTTCCTTTAAATCTTTAATTATGACATCCTCCCCACCCAGACAAGGATGACCTGCTTTTCGTGTAGCCCCAGACGGTTGGCCAAAAAGGACAATCTTTGGCAATCTGTCATCCTTCATCCGCAGAACGTGGCCTAACCATCTCAACCTTTCTTTCAATATAGCCCTAGAAAGCGGGATTGAACCACATTTTTCGTAGAACCTACTGTTTGAAATACGGTCAGTCAGCCGGGTACCCAGAACAATCCGTAGGCAATTTCTCTGGAAAACATCTAATAAATTTTCATCTGCTTTTTGGAGCGCCCATGCTTTAGAGCCATATTTGACCACTGTCATCACTGTAGCTTTAAATATTTTAATCTTGGTTTGCAGACTTATTTATCTATTCGTCCAAACTTTTTTAAACTGTGAAAATACACCCTGAGCCTTAGCTAGTCTATTTTTAACATCTTCACTGCTTCCACCATCTTTACTAATAATACTACCAAGGTAAGTGAAGCTCCCAGCTTGATCAATCTTTTCGTTTCCCAACGTCACCTTTTCATCTTCACTTATTCCTAGCCTTAGTGACTTAGTCTTCTTGACATTAGTTTTCAACCCTATTTTAATCTGCCCCTACCGCGAGCTTGAATTATTTTCCTGTTTTGAAGAATTGGTTCCATTCAAGATACAATTTCTCGCATGTCAGATTTATGATGTTATTTCTCAAAGTTCTCCTTCTTTTACATTTCAACAGAAGGTGAAGTTTTATTATAACCTGACAGTATAATTTCCTAGTAATCCTACTTCGTTTTGGGATTGACAGTTCATGATTAGCAGCAATCCCATTACAGATTTGTCACTGAAAATCAAAATCTCTAAATCTTATCGCCAATTTTGTAAAGTTTTATATCTTTTATAAAACTTTTTAAATATCATGACGATTCTTCTGGGGAACGTTAGATGACATTCGTTCTTCAACTCTCAAAGATATTTGAGTTTTATTTCTTATCCATTTCTATCACCCTTTGGATTACAAGAGGGTCCTGTTAAAGGAGCTGGAAAATTATTTAGCGAACATGTTGCATTCATAAGGCTTGTCTCCAGCATGAACTCTCAAATGGTTGAATAATTTAAATTTCAGACAAAATTACTTAACACATAAATGTTGCAGGTATAAGCCCCTTTTCCAATATGAACTCTCATGGTTTGATAAACGAATATTATTAAAAATGCTGCCTATCGCTTATATCACATTGTTGGGGTTTTTCTCCGTTTTGAAATCTTATGTGCCTGGATAATCAAGAGCTGATAGAAAATATTTTAGCAGCAACTTTGCATTCACATGTATTAATCATTTCTCCCCTCAACAAAACTGCTTGTCCTTGGTATGTGATTGATCGAGATTGTTTTTCGCGGTAGTGATAGGTATTGTCGCAAATCGATTGTTAGCGTCATCTATTCCTGATAAATCATTAAGCAGTTCAATTTTAAATTTTTTAGATGAGGGTTCCTCTGATTATCGTAAAACCTCATCACTCCATTTCTTTGCCAAATCGGCAAGTAAGGAGCCATCGTTTTTTGTAGGATTGTTGGACTTTGCTGATAGCTTATCCCTTTTCACCAAAAATTTATACTGTGAATTTAAACTGCTTGATATAACTTAAAAATATTCACATCATCCAAGGTTTATATATTGCGGGTTGGAGGGAGAGCAAGAAAATAATCAACAAGGAGGCTTCATTCCTTCTAGACTTGTTTTTGTTCTTGTCGAGTTTTCCTGTAGTAAGCTGGGAGGGTTGAATCTCGTAGTTGAGGTTTTAAAAGAGTTGCGTTTCGGTTATTCACTAGGGGGGGGGGGGGGTAGGTATAGGGTAGCGTACGCAAAACTGAATAATATAGACTTAGGGGCGAAATAAAGAAAAAAATGGTTTGAAAGTAACAAAAGGAAGGCTTTTGGCTGGTATAGTGGTATAGGAGTGTACACAAACATGAATAAATAGGGTTTAGTAGTGAAATCAAGAAAATGTGGTTTATACATATTAAAAGAAAAGCTGTTGACTAATATAGTGTTACAGGAGTGTATGCAAATTTGAATAAGCTAGGTTTAAAAGCAAAATAAAGAAAAAAAGCGGTTAAATGTAATAAAACGAAGGCTTTTGACTAGTATAGTGTTATAGGAGTGTACACAAATCTGAATAAACTAGGTTCAGGAGCCAAAAAACGAAAAATAGGTGTTTTGTCACTAAAAAATGGAAGCTTTTGATTAGCATGGTGGCATAGGAGTGTACGCAATTCCGAATATACTAGGTCAGAGAACAAAATAAAGAAACAATAAGGAATTGGAAATCAATAAAAGGAATGTTTTGAATAGTATATTGGTATAGGAGTTTACACAAATGTGAATAAGCTAGGTTTAAGAGTAAAGTACAGAAAAAAAGAGGTTTTAAAATAAAAAAAAGGAAGGCTTTTGACTAGTGTGGTGGTTAGAAGTGTCCTCAGATCTGAATGAACTGTAGGTTTTAGGGGCGAGATAAAGACAATAAGTGGTTTGAAAACAAAAGAAGGGAGGCTTCTGACCAGTGTAGTGTAAAAATAAAAATAATTCATTTTAAATATCTGTTTCATCAATAAACAATATTCCATAAAAATTAGTCTTAAAAGAAAATCGTTTCTGGAAAAAAGACAAGTACAGTGAGGTTATATATATATATATATATATATATATATATATATATATATATATATATATATATATATATATATATATATATATATATATATATATATATATATATATATATATATATATATATATATATATATATATATATATATATATATATATATATATATATATATATATAACACTGACTGTCCATGTTCTCCAACCGTAAATAGCTATAGGAATAATGAGGATAGGATGGAAATTGTGTTACCACTTCAAATCCACTTTATTTATTCGACATTGCTCTTACCCTTATTGACGTCTACTTATTTACTGTAACTCTACGTAATATTTTATGCTAAGATAATAACTGTCCCTTCCAAACATTTAATTTTATTTCATTGCTATTTTTTCATTAGTAAATTATCGTAATTGTGCAGGTTCAATTGATATTTACTGGTACTACTAAAAGCTCATTAGAGCCACTGCTGACAGCTCCTTTACGTACCTGTCTCTTTTTTACTGTCCTTTCTAGTATTTCACCCTCAGCACCTCCATCTCCCAGTTTTTAACAGATTCAAGTCCCTAAAAGCTGTTTAATTTAAGAGCTATACTTATCCAGCGCCCAAGCCTCTTAGTTTTCCATTGAGCATGCTTAGGAGTAGTGCTACTAGCGTAGATGAGAAACTAAATGCATTAAAGACTTATTTGCAAATTCAGAGTCATTCAACGTCCAAATGGTAAAACCTAAATCCAAAAATATCATATTTGTAGGACTACGCTTTCATTTTTTTTCAACGTAAAGTCCCTTCAAAGAATATAAGCAATTTAAAGAGCCAATTAAAAAATGCTACGTTTATTAGCTCGAAAAGTCAAAGTTCCGTGGAGCTTGTGGTTTGAATTTCAGTCACGCACCCAGGTTCCTGAATCACGCGGTTGAAGCGCAATTTTTGGGGACTCCTTGTCTATAATTGATTGGTTCTATTATTGCAATGACCACGAAACTGGCCGACCACCGTGCTAATAATATTCACCGCCGTGCTATTGAAGGAGAAGAAAATTTTTCTAAATTCACCTAATTCCCCTAAATTGCCGGTTTTGCCTGCTTTAAACACCTTAGTGCACAACTATGACTTGGAAGAAAAGACACATAGACCTCCAGACACATAGATCCTCCAGCTGTCCGAGTTTTTTCTTATAAATTAGCAAAAGTGTATTCATTACACAGTAATAGGCTGTCTGACCTGACTTACTGACTCAGGTACTGTCTGTCCTTGAAGTTTGTCTTAAGGTTTCTGTATACGTAATCGCTTGGATTTACCTTGTGTATGCCTCGTGGTCTTCTGTTAGATGAAGGAAGATCCAAGAGGCAATTAAGCGTAAATTTATCGTTTCACTTCTTTGGGAACCGACCACGAGGATTAAAACTTTGAATTTAGCCTTCAAACTGATTTTTGCGAGACGGAGATCATCCATTGGACGTAACTGTGCCGACGAAGTTTTCTGTAACCGTATCTTGGTGGGTCTTTAAATTTTGAGGGATACCTGGACTTTGACATTTAGAGGTCTATTAAGTTTGGTAAATTTGGTATTTCGGTGCATCTAGTGAATCTGAAAGTCCTGTCTTTGGCGATAGGAATTCATGCTTAATCTGCCATGTGGGAAAAAAGGCTTTGGAATTATAATTCGCAAGGATAAGTTGACTAATTATATCTTTTGAGTACTTGTTGTCGCTGGTGATGAGGTAGAAAAGATAGAAGAATTGGGAACGATCCAAGAACAAGCAGCACATAGTTACAGTTTTTGCAGGCATTTATAGTCAGACAAAAACAGCTAGTCCCTTTGGGAGCGTCGTCGGCTACGGCTTGAGATCTTCAGCAGCTTCAGCTATTTCGTCGATGTCACCGAAAAAGGTAAGCTTGACTGTCAGAACCCACCTATTTTTAACACCGTGAGATATTTCTACCAAAGAAAAGACTGCTGTGAGAGAAAGAGCATAAAGTTCAGGGGACAGGGTGTATACTGCAAGCGTCTGAAAGATTTCTCCTAAATATAGGGTACATGTCTTTGACCAGGTATAATAGGTTTCATGGTATTCAGTAATAGATGATGATTTTTTAAAGCCCCTTGTTTCAAAATAAGTTTGAGTACTTGTATGAAACCAACCAAGAGTCTGTACAATTCACAGCCAGACTCCAGATATTTATCTAAAATCTGGCACACTGTGAAGATTTGTTTGTTTGGTCGGTTTCCTGGGGCAAAAATTTGCTTTGTTTTCTAGAATAGCTGAGCTCTGATCTACTGGAGCATAAAACAGGGGGGGTGGATTTTGATAGTCTAGCATCCTTGGTCACTAGGAAGCTAATTGCTGTATATCGCCTTTGAGCCCTTTTGGCGTGGTAGAATAATTAAGGTTTCACCTTGAAGTTGGAAAGTTTCCTTCTTGCTAGATAGCGGATAGGGTTTAGTGGCAAAGGTATATAAGTGGTTCATACACGGAATTGTACCATTTCTGCTTTTATGGCCTGGCCAGCCCAGGGCCTTCAACAAGGCGTGATTGACGTCTATCACCTTAGAACGGAGGAGAGGTGGGCTAGGATCAGATACTGTAAAAGGAACCAGGTCAAGCATATCAGAGCTCCAAAGCATATCAAAATTAAGCGTTTATTTGAAAAAATCTATTTATTTAGAACAATTAAATTCTTTGCTATATATCTGAGACTCTTTTGTGTCAAGCAGTGTGCAATAGCTTTGTGAAAATATGTATCTACCTTTGTGGAAGCATGATGGGCAATATAATGGATTTTTCCACAGCACGTTTCAACTATCTGGTCCTACACTCTGTCAGACTTGTTAATTAATTTTCGCCTCTCGGCGTATGTTAAAGTCTAAGGTTATATGATCTTCAGAATTTTTGCATTTTACAGTTAGGGTAAACAGTCGATATAAATATTTTTTTTATTATTTTAAGAAAGTATTTGAGCTAGCTTAACAAAACTTTCAGACTCTTTCAACAATTGAAATGCTGCTTGCAAAGATAGAAGTTAGGTTTATGCTTATACTAATTTTCTTTAGTACGCATATTAGTTGGATGGACCTCGAGAAGCCGCTAGGATTTATATCCTGAAATTTTGCACTAATCTACTCATACTATTAGAAATAGCAGCTGTCAGTAGAACATTATGGCGTCTCTAACGGTTATTGGGATTAATAGAAAGCAATTGAGCTCTGTTTATGATTAAATAAAAAAACAATTTTTTCTAAACTGAAAGTAAGGAGTAACATTAAAACGAACAGAAATTATTCCGTATATGAAAGGGACTGACCCCTCTTCTATGCCTCGATCTTTACGCTATGGTTTGACTCTTGGTCACAACTCTACTTAAAAAGAAATAAAAACTGTAGCGTGAGGAGCGAGGTGTGGAGGACGGGACAGCTTCTTTCGTATATGGAATAATTTCTGTTCGTTTTAAGTTTTAATGTCGCTCCTTACTTGTAGTTAAAAACACGTGTTTTCTTATTAATTTCTGAACGTTTTTCAACCGATGTAGGTTCGTATTTGAACCACCGTACATAAAAAATTAAAATAGATTCGCAAATTAATTTAGGCAGATTTATTCCGTATATGAAGGGTTGCTCCCTTTTCAATACCTTGCTCTTTACGCTACAGCTGTTAGCAATTTTAAAAAAGCATCCTATTCTAATTAAACGGCCCCGTATTTCAGTTTTAGTAACAGTTAAATTTTAGAGTAAAGAGTAATTTATTAAAGAGAGGGCAATCCTTCATATATGGAATAATTTCTGTTCAATTTTCAAATAATAGCTGTAAATCTTGCTCACCCTGTATTTAATAAGATATTTTACTTTAAAATAGTATCTAGAAAAAAAAAAGTTTCTCCTTTCTGAGGATCTCCCATTTTGCATACCCAGTTGGTGCAAGCCAGTCGGAGACGAAAAAAATCTTGGAGCTATTCTGGGCATCATAAATCGGCTTAACCAATTCCTTTCAATATTTTCTGTCTTCGCTCGCTAGAACAAGGGTGCTTCCCGTAGTCGAGTCCTTGGACCTTATGGTTTTAAGCCAAATGAAGAAAACACATTTTGTGGCCCAGTCTTGGAAGTCTCAAACCAACACAACCAATTTCTTCAATGGTTTGTCTTAACTGAGGTCTCTCTAGCCCTTTATACAATCCTTATAAGTTTATAGTAGGTTAGTTTCAAAAAAAGAGACTCATTTCCTGACGTCTTAAATCGATAAAAACAAAGATAGTTTCAATGTTTTCTGCATTGGGATACACTTGGTCCAGTCGTTCAAACAGATCAAAGCTCCAAATTTCCGGACCCTTTTTTGGAATCACAAATCTGTCAATTTTCTGTCTTTAGGATCGTCGCATTCCAAATCCGTTAGCTCCTTTTTGTGTAGGCAGAGTGCTAATCAGTGTTGCCAGATCGTGAGCCAAAAAGTAAGCCGTAGCCTTTGAAAAACAAGCCAAAAATAAGTCAGACAATTTTTTTGCCCAAAATCTAACTTTACTTTTAAAGGTTCCACGGCCTTAAGAGCGTTTCCACGGCCTTTCATGCGGCCCACACATTTGTTTCCACGACCAAGAAGATTTTCGTGGCTCGCTCTGTGGCTCAAATTCGACAAACAACTGCCGAGGTGATTGTCGATTTTGTGGATCGATTTTGGTGGGAAATTCAAATTTAGCAGCAAGACAAGGACAAAACAATAAAATAAAAAACCTTCTCAAGTATCAGTACTGCTAATACATACTTGTAAGCATAACCATACATAGACACAGTCATAAACATACTTATTAGCCATGGAGCTGCGGAAGACACTTCGACCACTCTCTACAAAGCAGTTAACTAAAATTTTTGACCCAGTACCATGAGGGTTACGAGGGTACCTGGGGCTAAACCTACTTGATTCCCTTTCTCTACAAATAAACCAATTATAAAGGGAACCATTTTGTGTTTTGAATG